>NC_087512.1:75639965-75787465 GCF_036417665.1 Passer domesticus | reverse complement strand
TTCTCTTTCTTTTTCTTTTTCTCTTTCTTTTTCTTTTTCTTTTTCTTTTTCTTTTTCTTTTTCTTTTTCTTTTTCTCTTTTTCTTTTTCTCTTTTTCTATTTCTTTTGCTTTTTCTTTTTCTCTTTCTTTTTATATTTCTTTTTCTTTTTCTCTTTCTTTTTCTTTGTCTTTTCCGTTTTCTTTTTCTAGTTCTCTTTCTCTTTCTTTTTCTCTTTCTTTTTCACTTTGTCTTTCTCTTTCTCTTTCTTTTTATTTTCTTTATCTTTATCTTTCTTTTTCTTTTTCTTTTTCTTTTGGTTTTGCTTTTGCTTTTGCTTTTCTGTTTGCTTTTGCTTTTTCTCTTTCTTTTTCTTTTCTTTTTCTTTTTCTTTTTCTTTTTCTTTTTCTTTTTCTTTTTCTTTTTCTTTTTTTTTTTCTTTTTCTTTTTCTTTTTCTTTTTCTTTGTCTTTTCCTTTTTCTCTTTCTTTTGCTTTTTCTTTTTCTGTTTCTTTTTCTCGATCTTTTCTTTTCTCTTTCATTTTCTTTTTCTTTTTCTTTTTCTCTTTCTTTTGCTTTTTCTTTTTCTCTTTCTATTTCTCTTTCTTTTTCTATTTCATTTTCTTTTTCTCTTTCTCTTTCTCTTTCTCTTTCTCTTTCTCTTTCTCTTTCTCTTTCTCTTTCTCTTTCTCTTTCTCTTTCTTTTCTCTTTCTTTTTCTTTCTCATGATCTCTTTCTCTTTCTTTTTCTATTTCATTTTTTTTCTTTTTCTTTTTCATTTTCTCTTTCTCTTTCATTTTCATTTTCTTTTTCATTTTCTTTTTCTTTTTCTTTTTCTTTTTCTTTTTCTTTTTCTTTTTCTTTTTCTTTTTCTTTTTCTTTTTCTTTTTCATTTTCTTTTTCTCTTATTCATTTTCTTTTTCATTTTCTTTTCTCTTTCTCTTTCGCTTTCTCTTTCTCTTTCTCTTTCTTTTTCTGTTTCTTTTTTTTTCATTTTCACTTTCTCTTTCTCTTTCTTTTTCTGTTTATTTTTTTTCATTTTCTCTTTCTCTTTCTCTTTCTCTTTCTCTTTCTCTTTCTCTTTCTCTTTCTCTTTCTCTTTCTCTTTCTCTTTCTCCTTATCTTTCTCCTTATCTTTCTTTTTCGTTTTCTATTTGTTTTTCATTTTCTCTTTCTCTTTCTCTTTCTCTTTCTCTTTCTCTTTCTCTTTCTCTTTCTCTTTCTCTTTCTTTTTCTATTTCTTTTTCTCTTTCTATTTTTCTCTTCCTTTTTCTTTTTCATTTTCTTTTCTTTCTCTTTCTCTTTCTCTTTCTCTTTCTCTTTCTCTTTCTCTTTCTCTTTCTTTTTCTCTTTCTCTTTCTTTTTCTTTTTCTTTTCTCTTTCTTTTTCTCTTTCTCTTTCTCTTTCTCTCCCTCTTTCTCTTTCTCTCTCTCTTTCTCTTTCTTTTTCTTTTTCTTATTCATTTTCTTTTTCATTTTCTTTTTCTCTTTCTCTTTGTTTTTCTTTTTCTCTTTCTGTTTCTTTTTCTTTTTCGTTTTCTTTTTCTCTTTCTCTTGTTTTTTCTTTCTTTTTCTTTTTCATTTTCTTTTTCTCTTATTCATTTTCTTTTTCATTTTCTTTTCTCTTTCTCTTTCGCTTTCTCTTTCTCTTTCTCTTTCTTTTTCTGTTTCTTTTTTTTTCATTTTCACTTTCTCTTTCTCTTTCTTTTTCTGTTTATTTTTTTTCATTTTCTCTTTCTCTTTCTCTTTCTCTTTCTCTTTCTCTTTCTCTTTCTCTTTCTCTTTCTCCTTATCTTTCTCCTTATCTTTCTCCTTATCTTTCTTTTTCGTTTTCTATTTGTTTTTCATTTTCTCTTTCTCTTTCTCTTTCTCTTTCTCTTTCTCTTTCTCTTTCTTTTTCTATTTCTTTTTCTCTTTCTATTTTTCTCTTCCTTTTTCTTTTTCATTTTCTTTTCTTTCTCTTTCTCTTTCTCTTTCTCTTTCTCTTTCTCTTTCTCTTTCTTTTTCTCTTTCTCTTTCTTTTTCTTTTTCTTTTCTCTTTCTTTTTCTCTTTCTCTTTCTCTTTCTCTCCCTCTCCCTCTTTCTCTCTCTCTTTCTCTTTCTTTTTCTTTTTCTTATTCATTTTCTTTTTCATTTTCTTTTTCTCTTTCTCTTTGTTTTTCTTTTTCTCTTTCTGTTTCTTTTTCTTTTTCGTTTTCTTTTTCTCTTTCTCTTGTTTTTTCTTTCTTTTTCTTTTTCATTTTCTTTTTCTCTTTCTCTTTCTCTTTCTTTTTCTTTTTCATTTTCTTTTTCTCTTTCTTTTTCTTTTTTCTTTCTTTTTGTTTTTCATTTACTTTTTCTCTTTCTCTTTCTCTTTCTTTTTCTTTTTCTTTTTCTTTTTCTTTTTCTTTTTCTTTTTCTTTTTCTTTTTCTTTCTCTTTCTCTTTCTCTTTCTCTTTCTCTTTCTCTTTCTCTTTCTGTTTCTTTTATTTTTTCTCTTCTTTTTCCTTTTTTTCTTATCTATTTTCTCTTCCTTTTCAATTTCCAGTTTTCTTTTCCTGTACAATTGAAACTAGGATGATTGAACCTCCATTTTGAAGGATATTTATCACACATCCAACCATTCCACTGAAAATTTTTTGTCCTTCAGAGACAGAGCTCCAACACTGTTCAAAAAGCAAATGAGAAATGCCAGGCATGGCTGGAGGCCTAAATGGCAGGTTCCTGAACTGGTTAGGTGTCTGAACTGCTTAGGTTTCTGAACTGCCACTTCCCTTCTGATGCAACCAAAGCTACAGCAGCTGCTGATGTGCTGCAGGGACATTTTTAGGAGGTGATCTTGGTGGAAGTGGTGCCAGGAGATGGCAATGGGATTTTGTCCAGTGGCACACAGGACACGGGACAGGTGAGAAAGACAGAGGGATCAGTCAGTATTTGCTCCTTACCATGCCAGAAGTTTCTTTCCAGTAAGGAGCTTCTCGTTCCACCATTTCAATGCCCACGATTCCAAAAGACCATATGTCCACTTTGGGGCCATATGGTTGACCTGTCACCACTTCAGGCGCCATCCACCCAGAAGTGCTGGCCACGGAGCTTTGTCTACTCTGCTCAGGAGTGAGCTGAGCAAAGAGGCCAAAGTCACCTGTGGAGAAAACAACAAACCATCAAAGCCAACTCCATTTAGGAAACTAAGCAAAAAAATTCCCCACTCTCAGTCTAAGAATGCACTGTGTCATCTGCTGGAAATCTGTCCCTGCTCTATTTCCTCAGGGCTTTAGCCAAGTGTTAGAAATATGGTTAGTAATTTGTGGAAATAAAAGATGTATGAAATATATATGTGTAAAATAAACGGCCGGTACACATCTTCCCCAGGATGGCGAAACCACGGCAGATGGGCAGAGTGGCATCACCACATTTACATGCAAAATACAACCTGGGCTGCACAGGAGATGGGCATTCACAGAAGCATGCACCCAGTGATGCCCAAGCGATGATGGCCCGGACGAGGTACCTATCTGAGATGACCAAAGCCATCAACACCTTCCATCTGAATGCCAGATTCCGGGAATCGAGGAAATGTATTATTCTATTCCCAGACGAAGGTTTTGTGCAGCCCGAACCGAAGAATGAAACCAACTTGAATATGCAGAACTTAGAAGGAGAGAAAGAGACTCTGCCGCGGCAAAATCTTATAAGAACTGCTACCTTGGAGCAGCCAGTGTGGACAAGGAGAATTTGGTGCTAGCGAGACCAATCTCACGTCCACCCGGCTCACCTCCCGGGGGTGGTACGCTGTCCGATTGATTGGTGGCTGTCGGGAATGTATTACGGTCGCGAAATAAATTTTATTTTTAATTTTTTTATCAAAATTGGCTATTTTTCATTTTTTATTTATAACACAAGGAAATAAAGAATTTTCCATTTCAAAAAAACCTCATCATTTTTTTACACTACCTCCATCAGTAGCCTTTTTATCTGAAGCTTTAGACTTGTAGCTCCCTCCCTCTTGAAAGGACACACAAGCCAATGCCACTGTTGACTGCTTGTGGTTCCTTGTCATGCCTCTGTGCACATTGCAACCATGTCACCAGCTCACAGAGGGGTCCCTGCACTGCCACCAGCACCATTTCTGGGGAGCTGGCAGTCACTCCAAGCAGCCCCACACCCACATCCCTGGAATGCTGCACTTGACCAAGAATACACTGACCCAGCTTGACAGAGCCATTGGTTCCGAGAAGGATGTTGCAGCTCTTCAGACCTCGGTGGATCATGTGGTTTGAGTGAAGAAAATCCAGTCCTCTCAGGCACTGAGAGAGAAAACAGAAACAGGAGAGCAAAACTAAGTGATGTGATTTCATCACAAAAGAAAGGAAACCACTCTAAAAGATTCCCTTTCCCCAGGGGAATGGGGAGTAATGGCAGAAGACAGTGCCACTGAGAGGAAGAGCTTGCTGCTGCAACACTTGCAGAGCAGGACCTTTCTAAGGAAAGGCATGTCAGCTTTTGAAAGAGCAACAGCACCTGCTGTTGTAGACTGTCCCCTGCACACCAGCCAGGATGACTGCTGCTGCAGGGGATGTGCTCTCTCCAGACAAGGGTTTGCCAAGAAATAAAAAACCCCTGGGGTGTGAAGTGGATCACTTTTGGGTGGGAGTAATTAATTAATTAAAATGGGCCAGTTCAACACTATATGGCTATGAATTTGATATTCCTTCCTGGCTGCTATCAGCAAGCAACATTGTAGCTGTAAAACAGAACTTTCATTTCTTGCAAGCTCAGAAATGGACAAGTAGGAAAGAGCCAGCAACATTGTTGCTATTGCTGCAGCAGACAGGGAAAACCAGAACTGGGCAGAATCCCATCCAGTGCTGGAAAAGGGCAGGAGATGTTGTGCAGAAGCCCCCTTGCTGGCTGGAGAAAGACAAAAAGAAGAGGGCTTCTCCTCCTGGCATACCAAAAGCACCTACAAGCCCCAGGATGCAAGTGAGCCACTCCAGTGTCTAAAGCACTTGGATGCACTGAGGGCAGGTTTGGCAGGGCAGCAGCCCTTGTGCTGAGCACTGTCATATGGGTATCTATGGAAATTCTTCAGTTCTCTTTCTTCAGATTTCTGAGATTGAAATTAGGAAATATCCACTCCTTTTTGTTGTTGTTGTTGTTGTTGTTGTTGTTGTTGAAGTCATGGGAATTATTTTCTTTGGGCGTTTCTCTCTGGATTTTCTTTTGGCCGTCCTTGCTGGCCCTCTATACTCTTCTGTGTCTAGTCAAGGTGACAGCTCGCTCCGGAATTTTTAAATAGGAGGAACATGAAATCTTCCTTTCTCACTCACCTCAGGAGCAGCTCCACTGAATACATGTTTTATGTGACCTGTACTGGGCAGGGAAAATGAATCAGATGCTGTGAGAAAAGTTCCTGGCCTGGTGAATCCCACACAAGAGGTCAATCCAAACAGAGCTTATTTTCCCTTTCACAACATCCCTCCAGGAGACACATTTCATTCACAAAGCCACCAAGAGATCAGGATAATGTTCTTGCTTGTGCCTACACTTCAACCTTTTTAGTCAGCAAAAGAATACAAACACGATCAAGAAAATACAAATTCTTCTTTAACACTCAATATTCCTGTTCTAGTAAACACTTAAAATAGCTTCTAAAATCCTCTCCTTCAGGTGCTTTTTAAAAAAAATCAGTTGCATGCACTAATTCTCATTAACTTGCTGTAAACAGTTGCCCAGTAAAGCTTCCCCAAAATTCCTCTGAGCTTTGGCTGTTCTATTGTGAAACAGCACAGCAGCAGCTGCAGGGCTCAGGAGGAGACACTCACTGGTTTGGAGTTTGCACTTCTTTGCAAAGGGAATCACTCTTTTAGCACTAGGTAAAGGGTCAAGTTAGACAATCAAATTCTTTCATGACCAAATTTAGAAAGAAAGAAGCTTTCCCTGAATTCTGGGAACAACTGCAACTGGGAACAACAGAGTTTTTAGAAGGCCTTCCGAGAAGTTCTCCCAGTCTACAGTTTCAAAGCTGTCTTGCTTGTCCCAGCAAATTGAGGAAATGACAGACCCTGTTGCCACAGACTCTCCCATGGAGGGAAGGGAATCCCTGCAGGTTCCCTGGCAATGCTGCCCCTGTGGCTACAGACACCCCCTTTTTAGCTGAACAAATTGACAGGAGCTTTATTAAACCAGTGGCATCCTAATGCTCTTTCTGTTTCTCAATCAACTCAGTCACTAAGAAGGAGCAGGAAGACATACAAAAGCCAGGTTAGGTTACACCCTAACCTAAGTAGAGGGGAAATCTCTACTTACGTTCCAGGTG
The DNA here is from genome assembly GCF_036417665.1 of Passer domesticus. NCBI lineage: Eukaryota > Metazoa > Chordata > Aves > Passeriformes > Passeridae > Passer > Passer domesticus. The sequence goes on along the minus strand of NC_087512.1, from coordinate 75,781,191 downwards.
AGTCAGAAAATAGCCGGAATAAGTCACGCCATAAACAGTAACCACTGCAGCAGCAAGCTGCTGAATCATTGTAGCACTGCTGTGCAAGTTTGCACGCTGTGCTCCAACACTAGAACAAACAAGGCTCCTGTCAGTGTGCAGCTGCCCACTGACAAATGCCTCAAGGCGCAGGGTGCTCCTGCTCTGAGCAAGCCCTAGGGCTGCTCTGACACTGAGGCCTTCCGTGCACCAAGGCAACCTTCTCATGTCACCACTGTGACGTGGCAACCATGCCCTGACATCACAAAGCAAACGCTCCATGCTGGTCTGTGACTTTATACAAAGCAATAACCAACCTTCCCCACAGCAAACACAAAATAGCCTGGGAAGTTCTCCTCTGCCACAAAGCAGCACAAATTGCCCTCCCGGGCCAAACCCCATTGTTCAAGGGATCCAAGAGCAACTCCAAGAGTGCCCCAAGCACCTACAGCCTGTAGCCCAAGTGAGCACTCAGATGGGACCCATGTAAAGGAAACCAGATCGAGAAAATGGCCCACAGCATTGCACATGTGAGAAACGACTCTCACTTTGAACATTTTAAAGGTTTATTAAACCTTAACAAAGGACTGAACAAGGAAAAATGTTCAGAACTGGCAGTCTCTGTGACTTGCAGCCACATCCTCATCTACAAAAGACATACTCTGCCTTTGATAGCCTTAGCCCCTCCAAAAGTTTGGTCAGTCAACTCTTTCTCTGCTATCCATTGCTGGAGATTACTTTCTTACCTCTTGATTGGAGGTCAGGTGTTTTACACCTCACCTCCTGGTCACAAGCCAGCCCTCCCCAAATGCCCTGACGACCAAGGTTATTACAAGGGGGAGGGGAAAGAGGACAATGGGAGGATATATTACGATAACATCACTTTATATTTTTACATCCATATAATATCTATCTCTTAATTGTGAGAGCCAACCATTACGTTACTCATCTGTAACACACAGAGCCAGGAGAGAAGCCACTGTTGGCATAACAGCTGAAATAATTGCTAACAAATCTCCCCATATATTTGCACGTTTATCGGACATGCCCAGGGCTTCTGTGCATGTACATCTCTGCCTTTAGTCCCCTTTGGAAGCAGTCACACTGGCAGCATCTGCCCAGCAGCAGCAGCTGCTCCAAGCTGGGAACGTGACTGGAGGTGCTGATTTCCAGAGGCTTCTGTGTGCCAGGGGAAGGCAAGGCAGGAGCGGGTTGAACGGCGCTGGCGCTGCTGCTGCTCTGTGCCAGGGAGCCCCGGCTGGGCAGGGCACGGTGCCCTCTGCGCTGCGGGCTCTTCCTCCTGCCACAGCTGGGCACACCTGGGAACAAGGCAGGACAACTTGTGGGGAACCAAGGGTTCTGTGGGGCTCCTCTGCTCTGCACACACCCAGGACACCTGCAGCAAAGAGCTCTGGAGCCTAAGAAGAGAAACCAGAGGGAAACAGCTGGAAAAGGTTTCATTGGGACCTTTCTTACCTGCTAACAGAAGTTGCCAAAATGAAAGGTTACCAAGCAGGGCCTGATCCCTGCTGCCAGCTCAGGGTTAGAAAGAAAGCAATACTTTGTTTCAGTGTTGGGTGTGTAGGGAATCACTTCCTTAACACCTGCACTCCCAGCAATCTGACTTACTAGTTTGTATCCATGGAACTAAGACATATTCAATACTTTGCTGAAACTCACAGGCTAAACATTACTCCACTTTATTTGACATCTTTAAACCTCTTCTCAGAATTTATTGACATCAGAGTAGGAGTGTCCTGTAGGTCCCTGGTGGTTGTTCAGGAGGAGACCCACAGGTTCAGGAGGAGACCCATGCAGAAAATAACTAAAAGACAACTGGGCTTGCAAAGCAAATTCATTCCATTAGCTGCAGTAGCAAATAATACATACCAACCCCTGGATACCAAAAATCCGCTGAGCGGGAGAAGGAGCAGGAGCGTGGTGCTCGGTAGGAGGCACAGGTAGGCAGTGCACTTCCAGGACATCCCCTGGATCAAAACGGTGTGCATCTCATCCTTCTCACCCCTCCACCCCAGACCAGGCCTTCTATCTCCTGCTCAGGAGTGGGATTTTCCCAGTTACAGCATCAGCTCACACACGGCCGGCGTGTGAGATGAGGCCACCATGGCTCACCATACTCCATGACTCCCTGCCAACAAGGGCTCCATGATGCATTGTTCCCCTTTCAAGGCTGAACTGCCCACCCACTGACCAATACATTCTTTCTCTTTCAAGGGTCAAGTTCCCCCCTTTAAACAATACACTTTTCTTCATTGTCTTGTCAACCTGCTCAAACATGGATCAAATATGGCAGGACCTCGGATCTTGGGTTTCCTACTGTCAGGATGATCCAAGTGTCCCTTTTCCCTGCCCGATGGTCAAAGGAAGAGTCGGAATTCTTTGGCTCTGATTCACAAGATTGTTCATTATCTAGTATCTAAAATATTTTCTCTCAGATTCACAGAGGTCTGATCTGCAGGTCTGTCAAGGGCACACTGCCCTGCCCTGAGGAATTGCTATCTCTTGATACTAAAAACTACATGTACTTTATTTACAGTTATTTTCCAATACCTATCACCTATGTTAGACTGCCTACTTCTACTCTAAACCAATCCAAGAGTGCCAGCACAACCCAGAACATGGACGTTAGGAAGGAGAAAGAAGAAGGACAGGGAACACCCAAATTCCTCCATCTTGGGAATCCAAGCCCCTGTTCTAAAAATCCCAAAATTCTACTTTTCACCCTGTGACAACTACTATTATGCTACTTCAACTTCTGTGACTTGGGATTCTTCGTACAAGGTTGTTAATTTGCTCCATGGCTTAAGATCAAAATCCCAAGTGTCTTTGGCTTCCTGACAGGATCTCCGAGCCCCCTGCCAGGGCTCGAGCCATCCAGGGCACCCAGAGGGATGTCCTGGGTTCTGACACTCCAACACGACTCCTCTTCCTCACATAGTCATTTAGGAAATATCTCAATCTTCAAATTCGCCTCTGCTAGTCAAGAGACTCCTAAAAACACTTTCTTCCCATTCAATGCATTCCAGCTATCTTCTTAGCAGGACCTCTCTCTTTATTCTCAAGGCTAAGATAGCCACTTGCACACATGAATCACTGCAATGGGGGAATACAGGGTTCAGCACTGCCCATTAAAGCTAAAGGAATTCACAAGACTAAGCCCTATTTGTTACACTTAACGCCTCTCCTTCCTTTTCTGGGAATCAAACACAAGCATTTCATGAATACACCCTGCAAGTGCTCTTGCTGAGTGACACCACATTGCTGTGTCAATAAAGCAGCTGGGACTCTGTCTCTTCACGCAAGGAAGGCCAATTCTTTATTCATATAACACATTTTTATACATTTTTCACAGCTCTCGTGTTCAATTCCAACTGGCTGGTAGTTTCCTTGACACACCATTCATTGCTTAGAATGTGTTTTTGTGTGTACATGCTAAGAGTTTCTCTTTAACTCAGGTGTTTCCATTTTTTCTGTGGACTCTCAGGGGACATATTTCTTGTTTATTACAGATGCAAACTGTTTTCTAACCACAACAGCTTGCTGTGTTAACTGCACTCATTCTTATGATTTTTCACATGGGAAGTTAGCTAGCTGCACATAGAAGACATAACAGGCCAGCTGGTAATTGAGCAGAGCAAGGCCTGATTTTATAAGGCCTTTCTTTCCTAATACCCCTACCTGTGTGCAACACATGGTGACTTTCTTTCAGAAATTAATCTGGAAAACACAGATTGCCTACTGAAATTATTCAGCTCTTTTCCAAATCAGTTCACTACTCAAGTACAACTTCAGGCACATCCCCAATTCCCTCTCTCCCAGCAGCTCAGAGCAGCATTGCACAGTGCTTGCTGTGCTCCAGAGAGCACAAAGCAGGCTGGCCTGGTGGCCCTGAATATTTCTGCAGAACACTCTGCATTTCACACCTTTGCTGTGGCTCAGGGCAGAACTGCAGGCCTGCAGGCGCTTCCTGGCAGAGCTGTGGGAGGCACTGGCTCCTGCAGATGGGAGCTGCCAAGCTGCCAGTGCCTCAGGCTGGCCTGGCTTGCCCTGGCAGAAGTGCCGTGCCTGAAGGACGCTGCCCTGTGCTCCAGCCTGCCCAGCAGCCCGGCTCCCTGCGCCGCTGCCCAGAGTGCTGCACACACTGCTGCCCTTTGCCAGGAGTCACAGGGCAGCCGGCAGAAGAGTAGGAATCCTCAGCCAGGCCACCGGCCCTTGGCTGCCCCTGGCCTTTCTCTGCTCCTGGGCAGACTCCAGACGGCCAATGCCTCCAGTCTGGGCTGTGCCCAGCACGGCTACGCTTCCCCTCGGGAGCAGCCAGCTGCCACCTGGGCTCTGAGAGCGGAGGATTCGCCCCCTGCCAGGAAGAGGCACCCAGGGCCCGGCTGCTGCCTCATGCAGCTCCAAGGGCCTCCTTCCAGCCTGCCTCTGCCCAGGCTCAGGCTGCTCCGGGCTCTGCCAGGCCTCTGCTGGGGCTGCACCCCGGCCAAGGCTGGGCCCGCTCTCACCTCACAGGCGCTGCCAGCTCTGCTTGTTTGTGCTTTTTCCCTGCCTATTCCTTGCAGGTCCCGCGAGGAGAGGATCTTGCCAGTCAGGACTCCTGGGCCCAGGCAGGAAAGGCGGAGCGGCAGGAGAGCACGGACAGAGTGCACGGCGCCCAGGAGTTCAGGTGTGTGTTGAGCTTTCTCGCTTTCTCTGAGCAGGGCTGGGCATTGCTGGGCTTTAGGAGGCCCAGTGTCAAAGAACAAATTTGGCTTTCTCCTTGTTGGACTTGCTCAGCACACACGGGGGAAGGCAGCCCAGGACAGGTCTGGCTGCTGAGCAACCTAGAGCACAGCTGCCTCCTGGGACTCACTCCTTAAACCTTGACAAAAAGCATTCCAAACTAGACCAGAGTAAAAGCAAGGGAGGATCAGGCTGGGCTTAAGGAGAGCAAAGCATTGACCTGCAAAGGCAGTCATGCAGCATAAGAAACATCTCAGAGAGCTTGTGCAGATTCCAGCCCTAGACATTCCGAAGCCCCAGCTGGATAGGGCCTTGAGCAGCCTGTCCAGATGCTGACCCCAAGTGCTTGGAACTGAAGCCTGGGCTAGAGGCTTCCTGGCATCTCTGCCAGCCTAACCCATCCTTTGATAATTGGATTGGAAAATCGTCCCCACCTCCTCCCCAAGCTATGGCTTGCAGGCTCTTTCCTTGTTTCACTAGTGAAAGCAAGAGTAATTGTGGCAGTACTCACCTAGACTTAGCAAGCATGTCTTAGCCAAAGAAGAACTTTTGCAAGTCCAGTATCCACTGTAATCAGAAAGGAGTGTAAGAGCTAGCAGGCAGGAAGCTGTAACTCAGCTGAGAGTACCTGAGCTTTCTGGAAGTGTTCTGTGGCTTCTGGAAGCTTGTTTGACTTCCTCAGTGGTGACTCCTTCACCTGCAGGAACAACAAAGAGAGATGCTAGTATAGGGACGGAATTGCAACATTCTCTTGAAGTGGAAGTAGAGGGCTGTTGGAAGCCCTGAGACTGCCTTGTGTGGGACATGCTATGCAGTCCTGGTCTTGCAAGGAGACTGTGTTGCAATTAAAGGCTTGTTTGTCTGTCTGCTTGCCGTAGGTGGAAGGAGTTGGCTGCATTTGAGAGAAAGCGCCACTCCTCACTGGAGAGGGCGTCTGAAGTGGCGGCAGCGACAGCGGAGGAATGGCAGCCTCAGAGGGATCTGCTGAAGGAAGCGGTTCCTCTGGCCGTGCCAAAGGTATGCTCACCTTGTTCCTAGGCAGCACTTGTGGGAGAGGGATTTGTCCTAGAAAGACCCCCCCAAATGCTGCTTCTGGCAGCAAGCTGAGACCGAGCCTGTGTGGTTGTTGTTGTTGTTGTTGTTCCTCTTGAAAAATGGTGCCCCCCCCCCCACTGCCAGGTTTTCCGCCGGCAGCGGCCAGCCCACAGGGGCCTGGAGAAGCTGCTGCAGGAGTTCTCCCGCCAAGGGCACACCCTGTCCCAGGTGTGCAGAGAGAAGGCAGTGCTGGCACAGGAGAACGCTGCCCTGGAAGCACGACTCGCAGCCACGGAGCGGGACCTGCGAGGCCTTTCAGAGCAGCTGGCAGAGGCCAGGTAAAGGCAGGGAGGAGACCCTGGGTGGAACATTACTGAAGGTCTGTAGTTACAAAGGTGGTGAGCATTATGCCAGGATTTACTGCCTGCTGTGTGCTCTCCAGATGTTTCTCAGACAGAGAAGCAAAGAGATACAAGCAAAAAGGGAAGGATACTGTGATGTGAATCTTACTTTTCTGCCAGCCCAAGCTCTCAAAGCTTTTTTTGGGTGCCTGCTTGGGACCCCTTGCACATTCCTGTGACAAGTGCAAAGCAAGCCAACTTGGCACTGAATTGAGGACCAGGGACACTGTGCAGATGTTTGCTGAAACCAGAAGTTTCCCTCTGGTTTTGCTTTCTCCTTCAGTGCATCTGACCATCAGTCTTTCCTTGCCAAGTTGTTTGACATGGGATTTTTGGAATTCAAGGCTCTTAGATGTGAATGTTGTGAGTAGGGTGCTGACGCTTCAGGTGAAGCTGGAGGGTCACGCTGAAAATCTTGAGAGCCTGCAGAGCTGACTCTTGTGAAGGATGGTGCAGAACCTAGAACTGCTTACAAAGAGCAGCAGCAGCAGAAGGGAAAGGTCTTGTGACTTCTTGACAGTGTCTGGGGATTCTTGCTGAGCACTGATTCTTGCCCACTTGTCCAGCCACCTCTGTAACCTGTCAAGGATCTATTTGGCTGGTCCTTCTTCCTTTTTAAAGAGTGCCCAGATATTTGGGCACTGCTGGCTTAGTTAGCCAAAAATAAAGGTAGCAAGTGGTCTTGTTCATCCAATTCCAGTCATTTAATTGGCCAGATATCTGTCCCTCCTCCTAGAGAGTTCTTGTGCAGATAGAAACCTACTTCTGGTTTCCTACTCATGCTGCTAGAAGCCAGAGGTTTTGCTATATGGTTTGGTGAATTCCTTTAGTCCCTTTTACTTAGAGAGTGCCTGGCCAACAAAGTACCTATACGTCCACTATGAATGGCATGAAGCATTGAGGAGTCAGCCAGGAGAGCCCTGTTCTGTCCTGCACCTGCAGAGTGACTTGGAAGTGCTGATGAGCTCAGGGCTGTGAGCAGAGGCTGGGCTTTTGTCCCTTTGCAGATACTTGGTGGGCACACCCGTGTGTGATAGGTCAGGCAACAGCAATTTCAGCTTTGGTTGCTGAGACCAAACTGAGCTGGGCTAGGTCATGAGAAAAGGCTGCCCAGTCACCTGGAGGGGCCTGCTTTGCTATGTAAAGTGGCAAAATAGTCCTGCTGTATCTGAGTTTCCATGCAAGCCATTTTGCATACTAAGGTGTAGGGATCTTAAGGACATCTTACTGCAGAGGCTGCCCCTGTGTGCCAGGAGCAATTGCTCTTCATCTTCACACCTTGTAGGTCAGAGAAGGAGAGCCTGCAAAGCAGCCTGCTGGAGGCTCAGCAGCACTTATGGGAGCTGGAGATGGCCAGGAGCCGTGTGGAAGCCCAAGTGCACAGGGCCAGGCAGGCCAAGGAGGCGATACTGGGTGAGAGCCTGGTGCGCTTTGTTTCTGCTGATGGCCCTGCCCAGTGCAGTGGCTGCGAAGGCAGCTCTGTGCGCAGGGCTTCTGAGCAGTGAAGCAGCTGAGGGCAGGTCCCTCCTTGCCTGAAACTGGAAGGGCTTAAGGCCAGCAGATTGCTCTGCTTGTGGAGTGTCTGACTGCTGCCGTGTGTCATGTTTGCAGAGGATGTGAGGGGCCTTCGTCGTGAGCTGCTGGCTGTAAGAGCTCTCAGCCAGCAGCAATGTGAAGACATGGCTGAACAGCTCCGCTGGGCACAAGAGCAGTGCTGCAAGGCTCTGAGACTCTGGCAATCTGCCCAGGAAGAGGAAAAAAGGAAGCTCATGCAAGAACTGGTAAGAAACAAGAGGCCCCTGAAGATTTCAGTCAGGATTGGTGGGCTGTCTCAGCAGAAGAGCAGCCTGAGTATGTGACATGGCCACAAGCATCTGCTGTAGGCCAGACGTTGCTGAGCCAGGCAGCAGGGGCCTTCAAGGGCTCATACTTGAAGGCCTGTGAAGAGCCAGAGGACAATGCTGGGACAGAATATGCATGCACAGGTTGAGGATGGGCATCAGCCAAGTTCCCCAGGAGGCTGGGTGGTCGCCACCCAAAGCATGGCAGCGAAGGGGCAGGATCTTGCCCACAGCCTTGTGCCATGCAGCAGGTGGCTGCTGACCTTGCTGCCAACTGCAGTCCCAGCAACTGGCTTCCTTGCTTTCTGTCCTCCCATGGTGGACAGATGTCTTTGGGCCTGAATCATATGCAAGAGGCCCCGTGTTGCTGGTATTTCAGCTGGTGGCCTGCCTTGTGACTGGATCATTGAGGCGCTGGCCTCATCCTCATCCTGCAGTCCATGTGCAGCTCTTCCTTGATGAAAGGGCAGGGGCAATGTGAGCACAGAGCCTCTGAGAACAGGCAGAAATGCTGAGGAGAGAGGGGCCAGAAAACAGGCAGCCATGAGCAGCCATGAGAGCAGGGAAGGAAGGTGGCATCTCCTTCCTTCCAGCTGCTGACACTCCCTCTACATTTTGGGTTAGAACAGCATTGCTGGAGGGCACAAAGTCATGACTCATGTGCACTTTCCAGGTGGGGGGGTTGGTGGAGGGATGAAGCTTCCATCTCTTTCTATGGGGAGCATTGCTTGGACTTCATCAGGAATTGTCTGTTCCACTCATCAGGAGAGACAACTGGAAGAGCAGCATGTGGAGGCACGGAAGCAGCTGGAGGAACGGGCAAACTTCCTGGCAGAGGTACAGAGGGAGCAGGAGAAAAGGCTGCTTGAGATGAAGGGGGAAATTGCCGTCATGCAAGCTGAAGAAGAAAAGCTACTAAGCAGAGGCAGTCAAGAGGCACAGAGTGTGGAAAGAGAGTTTGTGTGCTGTTTTGGACTCCTCTGGGCTCCTTATGGGCACTGCTTCCCTGGGCACTTTCTGTCTGGGTGGCATTGTCTCTCAGCTGGCCCCATAGAAATACGAGCATGAGAACAAAATGCTTTTGGAAAGCGAGAGCACATCAGTTTTGGTTGCCACACAAGTGGAGTGTGGGAAGTTTAAAGCCATCTTCTCTTCCTTTGTGTGCAGGTGCTGCAGGAAGAGCAGCGTCAGAAGGCTGCTGTCATCCACAAGGTGTACCAGCTGCAGAGAGAGCTGAAGCAAAGTGAGCAGCTGAGGCAGAGGCTGAATGAGCAGTGGCAGAAGGGGCAGGTGAGCCTGAGTAGGCAGGCAGCAGAGGGAAGGGCAGTGATGGGGGCAGGAACTGGAGATCTGAGGAAGGGGAGGCAAGGACTACTGCAGGCCCTGGAAGCACAGAGCCTGGCAGGCTCCAGTGCTGAGCAGCAGGAAAAAGAGCTGGGATGCAAGGGTTAGAGCTGGGTAGAGAAGCAGAAAGAAGTGGCTGAATAGAAGTGCTTTAGAGACTGGAAAAGAGGAAACCTGAGTGTGATAGCAGGTGCCAGTAAGATTTCTCTTGATGGAATATCAAGGTCATGCTGCAGGCTGAGCTGCAGGAAGCTGAGAGGAAGATGAGGGCAATGGAGAAGAGGCACCAAGAGGAAATGGAAAGGATGCACAAGGTCCTGCTGCAGTGCAGGCTGGCTGAAGAAAAGCAGGTGAGTGAAAGAGCAGGAGGCACTGCAGTCCTGCAACAAGTGGTCTCTGCCCTTGTTGCCTTTCCCGTGCAGAGCAGCAGTGGATGGGGGCAATGTCTCTGACTGCTGTGCTCTGTGGGCTCCATGGCAGCTGGACAGAAGGACACTTCCTGGGCTGCTGAATCTCAGCTGCTGCCCTGGGCAGCAGGGCTAGTGCTGTGGCCAGTGGGCCAGCAATCCTGTGAATGTATTTCTGCTGGCCTCTTAGTGCTCCCTTTGTTTTTTGAGGGGCTTGTTCAGGTGAGCATGGTGACCCACACAGATTCTGAGCAAGTTGTCCCTGTCCATGGTGACTGCAGTCCTCAGAACGGGCTGAAGTCTAAAGTTGCTCTTTCCCTTTCACACTCTCCTCTACGGCTGGCTGTGACAAGCTGTAGTCTCTGGCTGCTTGTGTGGGTTTGACTTGAGGAGGAAGAGTTGACAGCTCAGCCTGCAGCCTAGCACCAGTGCTGTTCCTAAGGGCTTGCCTTTGAAATGCTCTGTCTGGGGCATCTCTGCCAAGCACCTTTCTGACACAAACAAATTTCTTCTCCCAGGTGGACGCAGGATCTGCCATCGAAGCTGCTGGTGCAGCAGCATCCTGCCAAGAAGCCTCCTCTCCACAGCCTGAAAACCAGAGCATGAGCAGCTCGGCCCGCTCAAGCCAGGAGAGAGAGAAGCAGTTCCTGAAGCTGCTGAGTACGTCCTGGGGATTTCTTGTGTGACCGAGCAGTGTTTTATAGTGTGTGAGCCTCAGCATGGCCTGGAGCACATGTTCCTCCTGCCTTTGGTGTCAGACAGATATTGTGGATCTCTACAGAAGCCAGTGTTGTGCTTGGGGGCAGCCAGGCAGCACTTTGAGGCGTTCCTTTTGCCTTTGAGGGCAGCTGGGAGTGGGTGGGCTTTGCCTGAGCTTCCCTGTGCAGTGAAGACAAGAGCAGGGATTGTTTTGCAAGCAGCAGAAGGCTGCAACCCAGCCAATGACTCTGTGAAGGTGTGTGTGCTAGTCTGGCCAAACTGATGAGAACACTTGGCTTCCTGGATTCCCTTTAGACTCCTGACCTGTCACCAGTCATTGGAGACAAAATACTTCCCAGAACTTGATTGTCTGTGGGGCTGGTTTAATGCTGGTGTTGTTTTTATGACTGTTAGTACTTCTACTGTTCCTTCTACAGTTTGGGTTTGATAAGAATTCTACATTTTGGTTAGCCTGACCTTCTGGATGAGAACATCAGTTGATAGCACAAATAAGAGAGGAAGAGGTCTTTTCAATGTGCCCTAAAAGCTAAAATGTTACATTGTTAGAACAATCCTGAGGTATCAGAGAGGAAGAGTTGTTTCCAAAGTGCCCCAAAAGACGAAAACCACCACACTTTTTTTGACAATCCCTGTTTGATATTTTTGTTGTATGCCTAGGAAGATGCATGTATGCCTATGAAGTGATCAAAGAGACACATCCATGTGGCATTTCCAGATAGAACTGCCCTGCAGGCAATTCTCAGGAGGAAGCATGCAGCCCCTCTGCTGCGTATTCCTTCAGTACCAGGCACTTTGTCACTGCTAATGCCCAGCTGGTAAACACTCTTGGAATACTAAGCATTGGCCTCAATCCCTGCACAGATTCCTGCACGCGAGGAAAGCACACCAAGGCCTTGGTGACTCTGCAGTAGAGCTGAGTTGCTTCTTACAACTAGTAAGAGCTGCCAGTGCAGTGCTGTCAGAGACTAACGGGTCAGGCACAGAGCAGAGCCCAGTTTACTCAGTGTCTGCCATCAGCTGTTGGGACAAAAGGTGGATTGATTGACTCCTCCGTGGGTCTGAAGAGAAAGACAACCATGTTCTGCCTTGAGTGGGGTCAACAGCTTGTAACAGAGCTGGGTGTGCCTCTGGCTTCTTGACAGTGGCTGTCAGTGGCCGTTCGTGGGCTTTGCCAAGCTTTTTGTCATCCCGCCCTGCTACTGACAGCTGCTGTGCCTGCAGGGGCTGGAGCCTTCCTCAGCTGTGGGGTTGCAGCTGCCGCCCCGTTGCTGCAGCTTTGCCTGGGCTGGTGAGAGGATCAGCATCTCCTTTGTGCAGGTGTCTGTGTCACGGCAGCGCCCGAGGAGCGGCGCTGTCCTTGTGACCCGTCTGGGCTGTGCCCTTTGGGAAGATGGGGCACGTGGGTGCTGTTCACGGGGCCAAGGCCAGTGCCCGTGGCTGCTGCAGCCCAGGCTGAAGACCAGCACTTGTAGTTCTTCACTAAATGAGGAACGGGCAAAGTGGTCTTCAGAACTTAGCCTGCTCCTAAATAAAAGGGTTCTAATTCTTAGAGTCATTGTTCTTGGATGTAGCATGAGCTGCTGTTCTCTGAAAATGTCAAGGCATTCTTTAGGCAAACTGCTGAGAGGAAGGGAACATCCCCTCCTCTCCTGGAATTCACTTTGCAAGATTCTTTCTGCTCTGCAAAAAGCAGATGTTGATAAAAATTCATCCCAGATCCCAGGGTGCATTGAATCTTTGGAAGTATGTAATCTTGTGCTGAATCTCCCAAGAGAGTGTTTCTTCCCAAGAAAATGAAGGCTCCTGATTTTTCAGCCCTCCTTCCCATTTGTAGATGACAGCCGCTGGCCTTGGTGCCTGTTTATCTTCTGATTTCGGTCTGCTCTGATGGTTTTTCCATGGGCTTAGTTTCCCCTCAAGGCAACCCTGCAAAGGAGTGTGGGAGAATCAGACTCTGTGCAGAGCTGCCTGTTTTGCTGGGGCTGCTGTTGTTGTTCTTGTTGATGTTATCATTAGCTAAAAGACCACAAATTGCTCAGAGCCCCAGAGAGTGGAGCTGGGTTTCAGATCTCCTGCAAGCTCAATCTCTCTGTTTAGAACTTTGCTTCTTGCATTTTGTTTCTTTCAGGGTGTGTGGTGAGTGTGGAAGATCCAGAAAAGAAGTACACTGGATGGGAACATCTTGGCAGTGGGTGAGTGCAGCCAGGAGTACAGAACCACGGGCCAGGAGTTTTGGTGGTGCAATAGCATGTGGGGAGTCAGGCAAGCTGCAAGCATCTTCAGAGCCTGGCTCCAGATTGTCCCTGTCTCACTACTGAGGCAGTACAAGGCATCATCAAAGATGACTGGATGCTGACAATGTCTTGGCTGCCTCAAGGAGCAGGACCTGGAAGCCCTCCTGTCCCTCCAAGATGGGGCACCAGTTTGCCTATTTTCCCGGGAGACATGGTTTTGTATGATTCAAAGTAATATGGCCACACTCATGAAGGAAGGAAAACCTGAGAGAGCAGGTTTTGTGTGTTGTTTCCCACCAGACAGCTGTCAGATAACAGCTCTCAGTTGCATTTCTTAGTATGTTTCTGGAAACAATATTCAGTGGTCAGGAAAATAAGAAAGGCTGTGTGGCATTGCCTGAGTTTGGCAGGTAGGATGAAAAGAGAGCAGTGAGAAGGACCAGCAGCAGTGTGTGTTTCATTGCCTGGAAAGGCACGTCACAGGCACAGACACAAGAAGAAAAAGGCAAAGAAAACCTCCCCACATGCATAAGCTAGTGTGTACATTGGAGATTTCTAGCAGCCCTTTTTCTTCCTGTGGCAGCCAGCTTTTCTCTTGGACACTCTGCATGGCAGAGGGCTGCTGGGCTGCTGTGCCCTTGGCTGAAGAGTAGACAAAGCCCAGTGTTTTAGAGCCACTGCAGGCAGCACAGAGCTCCTGCCTGGGCTGCCTTTTGCTCCTCAGCACTGAACAACTTCTCTGCTCTTGCCACTGTTCTGATTCTAGGGGCTTTGGAGCTGTTTATAAGGCCTTCGACACTGCCACAGGACAAGCGGTGAGTGCCCATGCAGATCTTGCAGCTCTTGAGTGCTTTCCCTGTGATGTGATCTGTGGCCAGAGCTTTGGCCTGCCTGTCTTTGCTGCAGAGGCTGTTCTGCAGAAGCAGTCTGTCTAGAGGCAGGCTGCAAAATGCATTTGAGACAGACTTTGTCCTTCCTACCTACCTCAATGAATGCAAGGATGGCCGTGGTGTCTTTCAGAGGACACGCTAGCTTGGACTTACTGGATAAATGTGCATAGATTAGCTGATGGCAAGAGCCATCATTCCAGCCCAATTCCTCTTAAGCCCAGGATCAGACACAGATATTTTGTTTTCTATCACGTGATTCAGTTGGAAAATACAATGCAAGCCCTTCAGAAAGAGAGATCTTGTCTGGAGCACAGTTTTGCCTTTCAGTCCTAGGGAACCTAGTTCACATACACACACACCTACACACACAGAGACACGTGCACAGATGAATGAGAAGAAGTTGATGAAGAGCCTTAAATAATACAACCTTGTGTTGATCCTGTGTTCCACTAGAGAGATGCTCTCTGTTCTGACCAGGCATGGTGGTGTCTTGGAGAGTCTTGCTGCTCTTTGGGGCTAGAAGTTCCAAGTCCTGAATTCTCCTTTTTGACTCTCAGGAAATGCATTCCATCTTCCTTGATAGCAAGGAATTAGAGAAGGTAGTTCCTTATCCAGCTGCAGAGCTGTGCTCAGGAACTGCACTTGGAGGGAGGTCTTGGAGGCGTCCGAAAGCCCCAAGCCCTGTGCTTAGAACCTGGGGCACATCCATAGTGCACCACAGAAAGGGTTATTCATTTTTAAACCCATTCAATAATTTCAAGTCTAAAGATTGCTCTTCAAAGTTGCAAAAGCCAAACTGAAGAAGTGTGGATGTGCTGGGATTGTAACTTTACTTTGAGTCGCTTTGCAGTTCTTTTTTGGCAGCATTTTCCCCATCGTGTTTGTATGTGTTTACTCTGGCACACAATTGAATTGGCAGCCGTCTCTTCACAGGAGAAAAATGACTTTTGGCTTCCAAAGCGTGTGTAAATGATAATAGTAGTGCTAAACAAAGTCTGTTTGAGAAGTCTGTGGGTACAGAGGGTGGTGTTAGCGCTTTGTGGTTGATGCTTTAGAGTCCCTTTTTTCCGAGGTGACAAGGCATCCGGGCCCATGAGTGCCAGAGAAAGAGGCTCTGGTCATGTCTGTCCCTAAGAGCTTTTGATGTCATTGTAGGTGGCTGTAAAGGAACTTTATCTCCAGCACGAGGGCTGTGAGGGAATATTAAAAGAAATCCTGCTCATGAGAGAAAATAAGAACGCCAATATTGTCAGCTACTTAGAAAGGTAAGTAGTTCTGGTGATTTTCTGGGAATGTTCATTTCCATACTTGCAAGGCAAAGATTTAAAAGCTCTTTAGCCACTGGCAGAAAATGGATCTTTCAATGAACATCAATCCACTCCTGCACCAGGCATGGGAGGAGTTTGCATTCTGTCCCCATGAATGCTTCCTGACATAAACAGCTTGAAGATTGATCTCAGAAACCTGGCTCTCTTACTAAGCCAGCAGCCTGTATGTTCACTTGCCGCATGTGATTTTGCTGGTTTGGGGCATGATTTTTTCCAAGTGTTGGAGGAGAAAACATGCCAGAGATTATGTACCTTGTGCTGTTCCCACTATTTTCCATAGCCTTGCATGCCAAAAGACTAGGCTAGGAGACACATAATTTGCCAGGTCTGAAATTATTTTCCTGTTTGTGACTGTCCTTTCTGCAAGGTTTTCCAAAGGGTGTTGGCAGTGCTGCACACCCACTTGCCTTTAGTAAAAGCTGTGAAAACTGTGTCTCCTTGCTGCTGGAGGGAATGGTGCAATTTGTGTCTGAAGATGATGAAGCAGCTGCTGGGATGTGTCCACTTCCAGATTGATCTTTTTCCTCACTAAACCTCCTTTTTCCCCTGCTTGCCACCTAAGCCGTCTCCTTTTCCATGGATGTGCCTTCCTCCTTTAGGTGGCACAGATGGCAGTCACTGGCTAGCCTAGGTGGAGTGTGTCTTCATTTGATTGCATCTTCATTTACCAGTGACCTGGAAACAAAACTCAGCTGTAGTCTTTTCTTCCCCACAGCAATTCAGCTGTGCATGTTCAGCTCCATGCTGTTGCTTTCCTCTTGCAGCTACCTTGTGGATAAGGCTGTCCTGCTGGTGTTGGAATATATGGATGGAGGCTCCTTAGCTGATGTGGTCACCGTGAGAAGGATGGCTGTAGGACACATAGCAACAGTGTGTCGGGAGGTAAGGGGTCCTGCTTGTGCTTGGCATGGCTTGGACAAGGCTAGTCCTTTGAAAGCACTGCAAAGTGAGTGATTCCATGTTCAGAGCTTTCTTTCTTTGTTGCTCTTCTGCTTCAGAGAAGAAAGAGCATCTGGACTGAACTGCCTGCCAGTGTCCCTGCCCTTCCTGTACTCTGTTCTTCACTCTTATCCACCATCATTGAACTCTCTATCTCTTTTTCCTTTTTATTTTCTGTTCTGCACTTTGCCTCCCACAAGCCTTTGCCCAGAGCCTTTCTGCACTGCCTTCTTTGCCTGTAAGTGCAAAGGTGCTGCTGTGAGAGTTTTAAACCAGAGGCCAAGCCAAAGAGAGACTCATCTGTCACAGGTCTCCACTCCAAAGGATGGCATGGCACCCAGCATGGTGCTTGCTGCTGCAAACTGACAAAAGAGCTACTTCCAAGTCTGCTGTCGAGGCAGCCATAGAACCCTTGTCCTCCAGTCTCCTGCCCGACAGTGATCCCCTTGGTATTCAAGGCAGGGACGTTTTCCTCTTTTGGCAAACCATTGTTTGTCATCCGGACGGGGAGAGCGCATCCGCTGCAGCAGCGCTCATTCTGACTGGCTTTGCAGGGGACAGTCTGGAGCAACGACTGACTGATGCTTCCCCCTCCAATGCTAATATGCCTTCCCTTGGAAAGATCCTGCTCTCCTAGTGCTGCAGCAGCAAGCTCTTCCTCCTGCCAGCACTCACTGCTCCTTGGAGATCTGTGAATCTTCAGGAACAGCCTCCTTTTGCATGTGATGAAATCAGATCAGGCTAACTTTTGGCCTCCTGTTTCTTTTTCCCCTGGCAGTGCCTGCAAGGCCTGGCTTTCCTTCATGCCAAGCAGGTGATCCACAGAGACATCAAAAGTGACAACATCCTTCTGGGCCGGGATGGCTCCGTCAAGCTGGGTGGGTATTCCTGCTGAGGCGCAGCGCTGCGGGGAGGCGGTGTGGGGCTGCTTTGGAGAGGCTGCCGGGTGCCAGCAGTGGCTGCTGAGAGTGCAGGGAGCGCTGCGCAAGCCCAGGCCGCAGCTGGAAGGTGCTGAGTGGTCTAGAGAGCAACCAGGTATCCAGAGTAACTTTGGTTTGTGGGTGTTCCTTCCAAAGGGAGAGAGTTACAGTGTAAACGTTCAGGGCAATGAGGAAAAGCCAAGGTTTTGTGGGAATCCTGGGCGGGTTGTTAGCTGTGCAATTGCCCATGTCCTTGGCTGCAGCCCTGAGCAAGGAAAGCCCAGCTGCTTTTCCAGCTCCATTAAGCACTGCGTTCTGGGACTGAGAGTGAGGAACACTTTTCCTTGGTTTCCTACTTGAAGCAGTGTTTGTTTTCCTACTCAGCTGATTTTGGCCTCTGTGCTGTGCTCAGCCCTGAGCACAGGAAACGGAGGTCGATGGTCGGGACCACTTACTGGATGGCACCCGAGGTGGTGAGAAGAGAGCCTTACGGCCCCAAAGTGGACACCTGGTCCCTTGGGATTGTGGGAATAGAAATGGCCACAGGAGAGGCTCCTTATATGCAGGAGACCAGTGTCAAGGTAAGGTGCAACTGTGCTCAGATAGCCGTGTCCTTCTGCTCTCAGTCCATTAGAGAAAATCCCATTCCCACAGCTTGAAGTGCTTCCAGCAAGGGCCACTTCAAAAAAGGTTCCTGGGGCTCACATCAGCTGTCAAGGCAAGACCTGGTGCAGCTTGGAATAGCTGGGGCTGCACTGGGGCCTTTTTTCCTTTGGGAGACAAGGCTCATCTCTAAGCATCTGCTATGCAAGAAATTGCCACTGCAGACTGGAGTTTTAAAGATGGGGTTTAGGTGAGCCCTGAAGGGTATGGAAGAATCACGTAGAGTCTCATGTTTCCTTTTGCTTCAGGCCAGCTACCTGATAGGCAAGCAAGGGGTTCCAAATCTGCAGCAGCTCAGGCTACCCCCTGGCTTGTGTGAATTTCTGGGCTGCTGCCTGCAGATGGATGTGGACAGGCGAGGCTCTGCCAAGGAACTTCTGCAGGTACAAGGCAAAGCGGCTGCAGGCCAAACAGCTGTTCCCTGCCAGGGTTTGCTCCTCGGCCAAACTCCAGGGAATCAGATGGGCCCCCCACAGAGTAATCTCTGCTCTGGGTGCTTTTCAAATGAAAACTAAGTAGGATCTTGATTGCTGAGGTTAGAAGGGACCAGTGAAAGTCATCTAGCGCAAAACCCCAGCCACTGGCAAGGGCATCTTCAAGTAGATCAGGTTGTTCAGAGGGCCATCCAAGCGGAGCTTGAATGTTGCTGGGCTTGGGGCTCCTCCCAGCTCTCTGGGCAGCCCGTGCCAGTGTTCCAGCACTCTCCTCACAAACAGTTTCTTCCTCAGAGCCAATCTGAATTGAGTGTCTTTTAGCTTAAAGCCGTTCCCCCTTGTCCTCTTGCAATTGGCCCTGCTAAAAGAAATGTCCCCAACTTTCCTAGAAGCCCCTGAAACTATTGAACAGTCTCCTTGGGGCTTGCTCTTCTCCAGGCTAAACAAGCACAAGTCTCCAAGCCCTTCCTCAGAGGAGAGCTCCCACCTTCTGGTCATTTCTGTGTCCCTCTTTTGCTCTCAGGTGCTGTATTCAGGTTTGCCTGGTAGCAAAGGAACTGAAGTATTGCAATGCTGGGAATGGGGGCTTGAGGAACACAATGAAAGCAGTCCCTGCCAAGCGGTTTTAGATTGGTCTGTGGGAAGGGGGAGCTGGGGTGGAGCTCACTGTGAGCATCCGAGAGCACCCAGCTTGTCCCTCCTGGCCCACCCTTGGAGGTTTCTGCCAGCCAAACAGGCACATCTGTGCAGGATTTGTGCCAGCCCCATGTGCTGCCTGGCCCCATCAAGTAGATGAGAATTGCTGTGGCTTTGCTGCCAGGTTTGGTGGCAGACAAGGAGCTGGTGACCGGGCCACTTCCTTGGCTGTGCCTGCTGTGAAGGAAGATGCCAGCCAGCACAGGAGGGAGTGGGGTGTGCTGAGGCAGACACTGCTCTTCCTGCAAGCCAGAGCTGAGCACATCTGCACCCTGCTGCTTGTGTCCTTGCTCCTGGCTTGCTGCTGAAAACCTGCATGTCCAGAGCTCCTGAGAACAACACATGGGATCAACGTTTTTCAGAGCTCTTGGGAGTCTCTTGAGGGATGCTTTATGCCCCACATCTCTCTTGGACACTGAAAGAGCCCATATCTGTAGAAAAGAGGAGTTTGAATAAGTCTGTTGACTTTCCTGAAAGGAATAAATCCTTAGGACAGCAAGCAGCAATCCCACAGTTATAGGAGGACAAAAATCCCAGCAAGTGACGACACCATGAGGAATGGACTAGTGCAGTTCTGGGCTGTGTTTGCCTGTGACAGCAGCATGCTGGACATGAAGGCAGATGTGCTGCTGGTGCCCTCAGTCCCATGTCTGTGTATTTCTGGGTGCTGGAGGAATCCAGGTCGGCCCTGTTAGGAACTCAGTTTGGAAAAGAATGGTTCCTTTTTCCTTTGTCTCTTTTAATTTGGTTTGTTTTGTTTCTTTTTCCCTTTGGGCAGCATCCATTTCTGCAATCAGCGGAGCCTCTCTTAAGCCTCTTCTGACAGCCTGATTGCTGCCATCCCTGCAGCAAGGGAATGCAGGGAGCAAAGGAGATGACAAGGACCACTTCAGCACTGGAGAACAGAGCCTCTGAGAGCACGTAGGAATCCAGAGGAGAGAGGGGCCGGGAAAGAGGCAGCCATCAGATCAGGAAAGGAAGGTGACATCTCCTTTTGTCCCACCTGCTGATCCTCCTTCTGAATTTCTGGTTTGGACAGCATTTCTGGAAGGCACAGAGACACTACTGATGTGCATTTTCTGGTGGGGGGTGGTGTGAGGCATGAAGCTTCCACTGATTATTTGGTGAACTTGGATGGAACTTCATTGGAAGTGTCTTCCTCCCCTCACCAGGAGCTGGAAGGGCAGCATTTGGAGGCACAAGAGCTGCTGGCAGCATGGGCAAACTTCCTGGCAGAGGTAGAGAAGGAGCAGGAGAAAAGGCTGCTTGAGATGAAGCAGGAAGTTGCCACCATGCAAGCTGACCAAGAAGAGGTACGAAGCTGAGGCAGTCAAAAGGCAAAGGGTGTGAAAAGAGAGCTTGTGTGTTGTTTTGGACTGCTCTGCACTCCTTATGGGCACTGTTTCTCTGGGCTCTGTCTGTCTGGGTGGCTTTGTCTCCATGCTGGCCCTTGGTAAACAGTGCTGGAGAGACCTTTGTGCCATGAGGGAAAGGAGCGGTCAGGTGAGAGGCTACCAGAGTGCAGGTTTGAGGAAGGCAGGAATGGCACAGCAGGCCCAAAGAGAATGGGAAAGGCAGAGCTGTGTCTCAGAAGGAGGGAGGTGCCCCAGGAAGCTCCCTGCAGAGCCAGGCTGGAGCTGTGGGAGCGGGCTGGCTGTCAGGCTGCTGAGGAGGTGCCTGAAGCTGCTGAGTACGTCCTGTGTGTTCTTTGTCTGATGGAGCAGAGCATGGTGTGTGTGCCTCAGCATGGGCTGGAGCACATGTTCCTCCTGCCTTTGGTGTCAGACAGACATTTTGGATCCCTATAGAAGCCAGTGTTGTGCTTGGGGACAGCCAGGCAGCACTTTGGGGCATTCCTTTTGCCTTTGAGGGCAGCTGGGAGTGGGTGGGCTTTGCCTGAGCTTCCCTGTGCAGTGAAGACAAAAGCAGGGATTGTTTTGCAAGCAGCAGAAGGCTGCAACCCAGCCAGTGCCTCTGTGAAGGTGTGTGTGCTAGTCTGGCCAAACTGATGAGAACACTTGGCTTCCTGGATTCCCTTTAGACCTCTGACTTGTCACCAGCCATTGGAGACAAAATACTTCCAAGAAATTGATTGGCTGTGTGGCTGGTTTAATGCTGGTGTTGTTTTTATGACTGTTAGTACATCTATTACTCCTTCTACAGTTTGGGTTTGATAAGAATTCTACATTTTGGTTAGCCTGACATCCTTGAGGAGAACATCAGCTGACAGCACAAATGAGAGAGGACAAGGTCTTTTCAGTACGCCCTAAAAGTTAAAACATTACATTGTTAGAACAATCCCGAGCTATGAGAAAGGCATCTGTGGTTTTCTTTTCAAAATTAATCAGGTGTATCAGGCCTGGCAAGCATCCTTGGAACAAGTTGTTGTCTGTCCTACTACTGAATTTCAACTTGTAAGCAATTTACTGCTTGTAAATATTAATCTCATAGTGGTATGAAAGATTCATTCCAACGCCGAAGGAGTTTTTGTCATCCAATAAAAACCAGACCTTCAGGCCCAGAGGAGCAGAAGCATTGGTGTGAGAGTGTTGGCAAGTGGCATCTATTGTTCTCATTACCACTTCATCTTGGATTTGTATCATGAGCTTGATAAACCTCACACCTGCTGATTTGAGGGAGAAGGGAATGAAGAAGGTTTGACTCCCATCAGTGGCTTTAAGCATTTTAATGAGTTTTGGCTCCTGAGGAGCTGATGTGCTTTGGGTATTTCTTCTTGTAGTTTCTGACTTGTCTAGAGTTTGCTTTTGTGGCTTTGTTTCCTTTTGTGTGTTAGAAATGCCTCAGTTCCCAGCTCAGTGATGTAACTGCTGTCCACTAGAAGAATCAAATAGTATCATTGACTCTGCTTTACCGTTAGACAGACAAGAATGTAGCTCAAAAGTTCATTCATCTCCATAAATACATTCCTTTACAAAAATATTTTGCAGATGAATTTTTGCAGTCATATGTAACTCAATTAAGTTTTTCCTACAAAGGAAGAGATTATAATTTAGTTATGTGTCTTCTCTTCCTGAAGCTGCTGTGTTTGTTTTTCCTTTGACATTTGAAATGAGGGCACATAATTTCTAAATGTGCTCCACCTGCTCATGAAGGAAACCTCTACAATGTAAGCTATTAGTAACTAGAAATGGGCCACATAGAAATGTGTCAGATTCCCAGAGTTACCTGACTACATTCTCTTGATGCACATGAGCTTGAAAGCAGAAACTGTCAGTCCCAGAGCCACTGACTCAAAGCTTGTGTGTCTGTGTTTGTCATTTCCCTGTGCTTGGTGTCAAATTATATGTGTGTTTTATGGAATAGAAACATACTCAAATGTTCTCTTAGAGTTCACTCAGAGAAAAATGGTCTCATTTTTTCCTTTAGAAAATATGGAGCCATTGTCTCCTTGGAGCAACGCCAGCACTACAAGGATGACTTCAATGCAGAATATGAGGAATATCGGAATTTATATTTAAAGATTGACAAGACCATCAAGAAGTTCAGACATTTTCAGGAACAATGGAAGTCTCTGACTCCAGGCTCCAAAGCCCATCAGGTAAAGAAGGATAAAACCATGAAGACTGTGCTTCATCACAGCAGTGTTTTGGATTCCCTGGAGCTGCTCAGTGAGACAGAGGGAAACTGTGGAATTGGCATATATGCTCAGACACTGCTTGGGCTGGGTCTGATTTTGGCAAGACCCTGCCCAAAAGCCCCTGTTTGAGCTGTCTATGAAGAAACAGCTGTCTATGAGAGGTGTCCCAAGCAGAGTCTTAGAGCATGGGCTCCTTCTGTTGCCTATTGAGAGGCTAAATTACAGATCTTGGGTGATGCTGGGAGATGGAGATTTGTTTGGTAAACTTGCCAGAAGAGTGGTGGCTCACAGGGAAGAAAATCTCTATAGAGTCAGACTGAGTGTACTTTTAGTGTTTTACCAAAGTGTGCATTTTATGGTGCCAGTGAAACATTCTTCATGGTTTGTATTTGTTGGGGTTTTTTTTTTTTTTTTGAAGATGCCGCATCATTGAGTCCCAGCAGATTATCAGCAGTTACAACAGGTACGTGTGACACCAGACCTGCAGGGCCATGGCAACTGCTGAGTCTGCCTCAAGGCTTTTTTAAAGCAAAGGATATCAGATTCTAAACTCTGCAGAAGTGTTTGCATGCCCTGATTTTCTTTTGCTTTCTCCTTTACAGGGTAGCCCCAGCTACTCTGAAATAAGGAGCAGGTGCCAGTACCTCCACAAGAAGTTGGCCCATATTCAGAGCTGCATTTCTGAATTTGACCAGCAGTGAGTGGAGTACTGGCACCAGACATCTGCTTCAACAGAGGAACATCTTTGAACTCAGGATTTTTCACTTCAACGGAGGATTAGGATGTTTTGGATTATTTAAGTTAGTACAGAACCTTAGGCTATGTTAGCACTTTGGAGTAGATGATTTTTTAAAAATGTAGGATTAGTTCATAGAAGTTTAGTAATTTTAAGAAGTTGAAAGATGATAGTATTGAATATTAACAATAAAGAAATGTCACTATTGGTAATTCCATCTCTCAATGTTGATTGTATCATGTTTGGAGTGGCTTTTTGCTGGTGAATTCTTTTCTTCAAGACTTACGTTTGTCCATTGAAATAAATTGATCAGTAGAGGGTGGAATCCCACTACTTCTACTATGAAGTGCTCGTTTTAAGAAAATATTGCAGTTGGTGGAAATTCTTTATGATAAGTGTAGGGGTGGTTTTTGACCTTTCTTATTAATTCAAACTCTTTGCCAAAGTTGTCAAAGGCTTAGAAGTTTGGACAACCCTGTCCCCAAATGACCTCGTTTTGGAGGGTTACAGAGGAGTGCACATGGGCTGCTCTAAGCTGTCAGCTGAAGCAGCTCTCAGGACTGCTTGGAGATCATGGCCTCGCCTTCTCAGTGAGCCAGGGAAGATGCAGATCTCTGTAAGAGTTTTCTAAAACACTTGGAGAAATGTTGGAGGCAAGGTACTTCAATGGATTTTAAAAGGAAATTCAGTTCAAGTGTCCCTATGGAAATGCTGTCCATTTCTTATCATTTTTAAGACTAGTCTGTCTCAAGCAGCCTTTCTAGAGAGACACAGATCGTGATTCCTGCACAGACCTATGTGGGCATAGACTAGTCCTTTTCCTAAGTTTCCTCCATGTATTCATTCAGCTGACATGGCAGAGGTGTTGCCAGCAAGGCCGTAACCTTCTTTAGGGAAAGGATGTGGAATTGTCTGAGGGAGGATAATATTTGGGAACACTCAAAGGTGGCTGGGAATGACCCTTTCTTCCTTGCAGAGCATTCTACAAATTCCTCCATTGTCTCCAAGCCAATGATGTTGAGTCCCTGTACCTGAGAGCCCTTGGGGTGTTTTGTGATTGAACACCTGAGCCGTTGTTGCCATTCTGTTCTCCTTCAAGTGAAGTTCAAGAAAATGTCACCTCCTAAACCCTGAGACTTGGGTCCATTTTTGCCTGGCTCAGGGGTGCTCCTCCAGCTCTGCAGTGCAGCAGCCCCAGGGATGCTGCCATGGGGGGCATGGGGTGAATTGTGCTGGGCTGCCTCCCCTGGGCCTGCTGGCTGCTGCTGCTTGACAGAGCGTGCCAGAGTGCTGCTGCCCAGGCTGGGCTGAGACTGAGGACTTTTCATGGTTAGCCATTCATGACATATCTTCCCCTTGATGGGATTTCTTCTAACTCACTCTACACTGCATTAGAAAGTTTTATTTCCATGCTTTAACAAATAGAGGCTTCAAATTCTCATCTACATTTTCCCCCTCCACTCCCTTATGTGTTGGGGCTGTCTTCCCTTGGGGGCAGGTGTATCAATGTACTGATCCCATCCCCTTTTATTGCTGCAGGAGTGCTTAGGAACACTTCAAATGGTCCTTTCCACTTTTCTTTAGGTGGCTTGTTTCTCTGCTTTCTGACATAAGACACAGTTCCCAGGCTGATGAGGATATACCTGAGTATCCAAAGTCACCAGGGATGGTCACAGCAGAAACTTGTGGAAAGATGAGATCACTTTCCACAAAAATGGTATGAAATGGGACTGAAATTATCATTTCCTATCATATGACTTTCTCCAGAAAGGATTGGAACTTTGTAGTGCCTTCCATAGAGCATTTCCTATGGGCTCACTTTTTCTTTAGAAGCCACTGGAATTCTGAATCTCAAGAGAGTAAGGGGAAGCACTGGTGGCCACTTCAGTGAGTTTTCCTGGTCACTTTTATTCATTTCTGGTTTTAGACTCTGATTTGTTCTGTCAGCCTTGTTGCTGGAAATGACCATGGGCTGAGTAGGTCCCATTTAACTGGGAGTGTTTTACATAACTTTTGTACAGTTTCAGCTCTGAAATGAGAATCTGTATCTGATGACATTCCAAAAGGAATCAAGGAATCCCTAATCTTAGTAGTTTTTCTTTTATTACTACTTGAGGTAATTCTTTGAGTTGGTTTGTTTTTTGGTTTTTTGATTTTTAATTTTTTTACCTTTTTGTTTTGGTTTGGTTTTTTAGGTTTTTGTTTGTTTGTTTGTTTGGGTTTTTTGCTATTGTTGCTATTGTTGATTTTGGGTCGTGGTTTTGTTTTGTTTTGTTTTGGGTCTTTTGTTTGTTTGTTTGTTTGTTTTTGCATTGTTTTGTTTTGGTTTTGTATTTGAAAGTTTGTGGGGTTTTTTTGTTTTTCTGTTGGGGTTTTTTTGTGGCAAGGAAAAGCCTCTGGCCATACAGAAAATGGGTCCACAAACTGTAGAAGGGTTCCTGGCTGAACAAGGCCATGGCATTCTCCTGTGACAATTGGAAAATCTGGTCTGCAGTTTACACAGTTACTCTGAAGACCATGTACTGTCCCCAGAACGAGACAGACCATGTGCTGTCCTCAAGCAGATACATCAAGGAAGAAGGAGCATTGTGCCCAGATGAAACCAAATGCCAAGCACACACAAGTGGGAGCTGCTAATTTGGCACACCTTAGCTAAAGATGCTTATGGCGTGACAGCCAATCAGTAATTAACATGCATGTGTGAATGCAGCTACTGAACCAAGGAGCATTAAGCATTAGTGGCGTGAGACAGTGTCTAGAGAAGGACAAATGTGCCAAAGTTGCTTAACAAAGGGGAGCAGCATGCAGCCACATGGGCTGTGAGAGTCGTTCCTCGGCCGACTCTCCGTGGGACCCTCTTCCCTTTGGCGCCTGTGCACAGGGACTCTTTTTGCTGAAATGCAGTTCCCTGAAATGCAGTTCCCCTAAACGCGGAAGACTCCGAGCATCAGGTTCCCAGGCATAGCAGGAATCTATGGATGCACTAATGGAGCACTAACATTCTCACCCTGCTCTATTTACTTTACATTTGAAAACAGGCTGGTAGAAGGAGAGATCTGGCTTTGATTTCTCCCCAAGTTACCTGTTGCACTTTCAGGTTAGCAGTACATGTAAAATGCAGCTAATCACTCTCCCTATCCAAGAATATTCCACTAGTGAATACAGACATACAGAAACATCCTTTTTCTCTTTCTGCCTTCCCAAGCGGTGCCCTAATAAACAGGAGACTTGCAGAAATCACACAGAAAATCACCAAAATTGCTGAAATTAACACTCAATTCCATGAAAAAAGCTTCTGAGAAAATGCTTGACAGGATCAATGAAGAAACTGAAGCTTGGAAGGGAAACTTTCATTTTAGCACTGATCAAGGGGAAAGAAAAATAAATGCCGCAAAAATTCCAAGTGGAAGATAAGGAAAGAGAGAGATTATTTTGGGTAGCAGAAAATGGGTAATCATGTGTCTTCACTAATTTGACTGAATGTTAAACCCATGCCCTAGACATGTGGGGAGGAAAACCAGAGATAAACAGATGTTAGGGAGAGAGGTAGAAATAAGATATGTAGAACTAGAGATAGCCACGTATTTATCCCATCCATTAGAGCTGTGGTAAAGAGGAGTATTTTCCTGCAAGTGCTGGGTTGGCAACGTGCTGCAGCCCCCTGCCATATCCAGCCCTCTTCTCAGCTCTTCGGGGTTTGGAAGAATTTGCTTAGGCCAATAGATTTTTGGGGTGGACGCTGTGAATTCCAGCTTTCTGAGAGGAAGGAAGCACTGATAAGGATTCTTTGATTTCCAGACTGCAGGCAAACGGAAGAGGAGGAAAAGCCCTCCCAGGAAGGAGACAGGGGAGACAGGGAAGAGAAGCCGCAAGCGGGCTGGCAGCGCGGAGTGTCCCTGCTGCCAACCGCGCCAGCCGCCCCAGCCGGCGGGAGGCCCCTTTCCGTGCGGGCAGTGCCAACGGTGCGCAAGCTCCTCCTCCTTCTGCTCCCAGCTGCCCCTTTGGCCTAGAGCACGCTGACCCTTTCCAAAGGCACCACAGGGCAAGCTGAGGCCACTTGCAGGATCGCCCCTGGCAGCCCTGCTCAAGCTTACAGCCCACTTGAAACCCAAACAGCTTCCTTCAAACCCAGCATTCCCAGTGAAACCTTGCCATGCCCCAACACGACACAGTTCATACAAGCAGGAACACATGCATCAAAGCTTGCTTTGATGCTGCTTATCCAATTAAACCTAGGATGAAGCAAAAGGAGGAAGACATTTCAAAGAATTGAAACCAGAAAGATCAGACTCACGGTGCTCTCCAGTTTACAAATGTGTCACAGCCTGAAAAGACAAAAATTCATCCAAAAAGGGAGATCTTGGCGCTTGGCTTAATGGTGTGTATGAAGTTAACAATGGATGGTTTGTTTCCTGTCTTCCAGGGAGTTTGAAACCATCAAGGAGAGGAACAAGCACAGAAGAAGACATCGCCCACGCAAGGATGCACAGCCTCTCCCCAAGAAGAAAAGGCCAAATCAGCCCTGCATTTGCCCCAGGCTAGCAAGAGTTAGGCCTCAAGAGGATTAGATAGAAATAAGATAGCTTTTTAAGATTTTTAGGATTCTTTATTTGTCCATTAAGTTTACGTGATAGGAATTTCTCAATTTATTAGTTAAGATACATTAGTAATATTAAAGATGTATTAGTAGTATGAGATGATTAGTTGTGTTAGATTACTAGTAGATTAATAGTGTGTTATTTATCATGACATGTAAGAGGTTACATGTTCACTATGCTCCATCTTTTCTCATTTTGTCTTTGTTGAGATATGATCTGTCTGTATCATTAAACCAAAGTTTGTTCCATTTTGCCTTTTTGTCTGTATGAAATCCCTGAGGCAGTGTTCATTACATTTCCTTGGTGTTGCACGCACGGCATTTGCCCTGAGAGAGCAATGGGGGCACAGGAGTCCCCCCCAGGCCCAGCCCTTGGCTCAGCTGGCAGCACTTCCAGAGGCGTGCCCCCATTACTGCCAATGAAATCATGGTGGAGCTTCCTCCTTTGATTCCTGAACATCTCAGCTGGGAGTGGCTGGGGAGGCTTTGCTGAATTCAATGCATTGGATCTAAAGGAGTGCTCTTGTCTCACTGTACTTGCTGGGATAAAAGTAGTGGGTTGAGGCCTTTTTGTTGCCCAGCAACATAACTTTGTTTCATTTTGGGGGACAGATGGACTTGAGCACCTTGGAGGACTTTTCTAACCCCTCTGATTCTAGAAAAGAAATATCCACATGCACCACAAAGACACCAGGAGTTCAGATTCAGTTTCTCTTTAAAGGACCAGTCTCTGAGCCTCCAGTAATGTCCTTAGCTAAAGCAGAGCGGCTGTGAACCTGATCCTCTCCCTTCTCACAGCTTTGGTATTTGTGCCAAAGAAGAATCCAAGTCACTCTTTTACCGAGCCCAGCAAATGGCTCTGCCTAGCAAGGCTTTGGCAGCAGGGGCTGTGGAGGATGGCGAGGGGGCGAGGCAGGGGGGAATGGCCAGGCTGCTTCTGGGAAGTGACCAAAGCTTGCCCTTGCCTGCTGGAGCCAGTGCAGGTGGGATCTGGAGCCTACAAAGTATCTGCATTGCAGTGGGCCTCGTTCCAGATGTTTTCCCAGCAGGTGGCTGGCGTGCGTGTAACATGCAGGCTGGGAAGGAAGCAAGATTTGCTTTTGCTTAAACCTTAGGCAGGAAAGCAGTACAAGTGGCTGGGTTTTGCCATATCTGGCACCTAAGTATTCAAACAAAGGTGAAGGCCATTAGTGTGGAAAAGAAATTCTCTTGGTGTTCCTTCTTTAGAGGAATGCCAGAGTAGTAGAGATGAACATTCTCCCTTCTTCAAGGGAGCTGGAAGAGAGACCTAGAAATTCTGCATGACCTGTTGACTACAGCAATGCTGGTGCACTGCCCCAGTGTGTGTGTCCCCATCAGCTGCCCTGAGAAACATCCCGTTTCTCCAAGTTTCAGGGATGGGGTGTTGAGGTGAGAGACCAGCTCAGCAGGCCAAAGGAGGGAAAACATCAAGTGACATTATTGGGCACCAGACAATTCAGAATAGGGGCAGGATGAATGCCGCCACTTGGAGAGAAAGCTTTGCACTTGGTTCTGCACGGAACAATTTGCAAGCTCTAGCTCCTCTCAGAGCCAGAGGAGAGGCAGCGGCAGGAGTCCTTGTGGTTCTGCAGTGCAGGAAATGTGGAATGGGCCCTTGGACAGAGCCAGCCTCCTCTGCCTGTTCAGCTGCAGGCACCTTACAGAGAAGCACAGAGGAGAGCCAGAGCTGTCCCGGCTCTGCTTTTCCATGTCCAGAGGACTGAGGAGAAAAGCCCCAATGGGGAGCTCCTCAGAGCAAACTCTCAGCAGAAGAGGTATAAGGGGCAAAGTTGGCCTATCCCTGTTTCTGTCCCATGGTTCCCCTGGGGTTCTGCATGGAATGTTGGGCTGTGCCCATAGCAACTGCCCTTGTCTGCTGCTCCTGCGGCCGTTGGTGGAACACTGGTGGAGCAGCGCTGGAGCAGCAGCTGCAGCATCTGCTCCTGGCTGTCCCTCAGCAGCCACCTTCTGCACTCAGCGCCACAGCTGGCCTCTGCAGCGATATCCTCATCTCCTCGTCTGCCGCCAGGCATCCCCACAGCACTTTGGCACTGTGCAAGGTAAGAAAATCTCCGTGGTCCCCAAAGCACTCACAGAACAGCAGGAGGCTCCAGCTGGCTCTGCAACCAAGCACCACAGACACGGTGCGTGGTCACTTTCCCCAGACGAGGTTGCACATGAAAGCAGGCTGCAACTTCTCCAGGAATAATGCTGCCTCCAGGGGAAATACAGACCTTTCCATAGAGGACGTAGGGAGCTGTCACGGTGCACTTGCAGATTCTCGTCCTCTGATGACCCGTGTAAAAGTTCGTGGCACCCATTTAAGTCCTAAAACTACGTTGTGGTAACCCCAAAGCCAATTGGTCATTCCGGAGGAGGTCAGGGGTTCAGTGTCCACTAATCCTGTTACGCCCTCACTCTGGTCACACCTGCTGCAAAGCTTGAAAAAACAGAAGGATGGGACTTCTCCTCTGGGATGCCTGCCCATCAGAGCATGGAAGCAGTTTGCTGGGCTTGTCCTGCAGTACTGGCTTTCATCCTCAGAAATGATCTGGTTTCAGCAATTCCTATATACTCACATACTTACATCACTTCCAGCCACTGGAACAATATTCTATTTTCATAGCTTTTTTGATTTTTTCCCACCTGCCTTACATCTCTTTTCCAGAGAGATATTGCCATAGATTCGTCTGTGTTTTTCAATCTGTGTAGGGCTGGCTCTGCCTCACGGTCAGAGGCAGCTATGAAATGCCCTCTTGAGTGGTGCTTCTCAGGAACACAATCACAGTGTCACAGCATTTTCTGGGCTGGAAGGGACTCCCAAAGATCATGGAGCCCAGCACCTGGGCCTGCTCAGGACAGCCTTAAGAATCCCAGCCTTTGCCCAAGAGCAGTGTCCAAAGACTTTTGGAGCTCTCTCAGCCTTGGTGCTGGGAGTCCTTCCCTGGGGAGGCAGTTCCAGTGCCCAAGCCCCCTCTGGCTGAAGAACCTATTCCTTCCATCCAACCCAAGCCTGCAGTAGTGCATCTTCCATGCATCCTCTTGGCTCTTCTCACTGGCCCCAAGACTCAAGGCACTCTAGTGCCTGCCCTTCAGCTTTCCTTCTTCAGGAAGCTGCAGACTGCTAGAGGGACCTGTCTCAGAAATTCCAAGTGAAAAACACAGCAATGACACCTAATGGAGGGGAGCTGGGACAGAGGAGCTTGGGGTTTTCAGTGGTGAGGATGAGAAGCAAGGTTACCGACACATCTTGGCAGAATGAGTTTTATCTGGAGGGTTGTTTTGATCTCTTTCAGGTGGAAAGGAGAGGCACAATGAAAAGGAAAGCAAGCGCCCACACTGAGCCGTGAGTTTTGGCCTAGGGTTAAAGTACAGCAAACTTGAGGAACGGCGAGCAGGACAACTGCTCTTTCAGAGTCAGGGTGGGATTGGTCCAAGACCGTGGCTGCACGCCAGGTGTCTCTTGACCACTTGCCTTTCTTACGTCCTACTCCTTCTTCCTCTAGACACATCAATGTTGGCAGTGACTTTCAGGCTGAGCTCCCTGAGGTGCAGACCGGGCCGCCAAGTGAGGATGAAGAGCCTGCAACCCTGGTCTGGAAGCCCTTGGAGGAAGACGACCCTGACCTGGAAAAACCAGACAGAGGTAGCTATCAAGCTTTCCTTCCACTCCTGAGATAGTTGGGTGTGTAAAATGCTGGTTTTTGGCAAAAAGGCATCTTTTGGCAGGCTCTGCTTCTCTCCTTGTCATGCCCATCTTCCCTTCTGGAAGTGGTAGGGGCAAGGAGAATGCTCTGCTTCTGCAGCAGAGCAGGAAAAAGAGCAACTGTGCTGCTCTCCAAATGGTTCAGAGGCATGTGCCACTGGAAGAGGGGAGATTGGCCCCCACTCCCTATGCCAAAATCTGCATGGAAGGGAGAGGCAGCAATAGGTGGGCCCTTGCTTCAGCTGCCCCTTACTTTGCTCTCCCTTTCGTGCTCTCCAAGCTGCAGGCTTTAGCTCTTGTGCTTTCCTTCTGCCTTGTATGGAAAGCCTTCCACTTTGCTGGCTCAAGACTGACTTTGGGTGGGTTTTTGTTGTGCTTGCAGTCAGAGAACTGTTGGACATGGCCAGCTCCCGTGGCCTTCCCAGGGCAGCAGCTCAGCTGGAGCTCGCCCTGCACTGCCTGCACCAGGCTCGCGGCAGCGTTCCGGTAGGAAGCGGCTGTTTGGGCGCGGGCAAGAGTGGGCAGGGAATTGATAAGGCCCGGGCAGCGGGACAGCCTTTCCTGGCTGCTCCTTGAAGAAGGGAGTTCACAAGCAGCAGAGCACTCGCTGCCTGCTGTGTCTCGTCCAGCTGCGGCAGGGCTGAGCCCAAATGGCTCCAGCAGGGACAAGATCTCTCCTGGAGGCAGTGGCGCAGGGTCCTGCAGCCTGCTGCCTTGAAAACCTCCTGGAGATCTGTGTTCTCGAAGACATTTTGAGGGACAATTCCCAGAAGCCGCAGTCAGCTGAGGCAATTTGGGGTGCAGGAGGAGCAAAATCATGGAGTTAGAGAGGAAAATGCTACCCTTGGGGAGCAGGAGCCAAGGGCTGGGCAGCAGAAATGAGGGACTGGGAGTAAAGCGCAATCTTTGACCCATATGAGAGCCAGTGGCCCGAATCCTCAGCTGAAGAGGCAAAGCGGCTGAAGGGCAGCATTGGTGGGGTTTGGCTCCTTTTTTGTGTTGTGGGGCAGCTCAAGCCTTTTTCCTTTGCATCTTGCAGGAGGCTCTGGAGATGTTGCTCTCGGGGGGACCTCCAACAGCTCAAGGCCATCCCTTGGCTGATTATCATTATGCAGGTAACCTAAGCCCGGCTTCTTCCTTCACTGACACATGCTGCCGTGCCCTTAATGGCCGTGTCAAGCATTTCTGCTTCAATTAGTTGTGCTTTGAACCCGCACACGATCTCGCCTTCTCTGGGGATGGGGAAAGCACCAGCATCTACTCCTTCAGCTTGACTCATTTTCCATGCTTTTTTCCCTGGGGAATGCCTGCTCTCGTCTTCATCCCCTTCTGAGGGAGCAGACATGCACACACATGAATGACGGCTGGTGCCAGCTTGCTTTCGGCAGCCAGTGGGATCTGCTTCAAGTGGCTAGAGGGATCAATTCAGCTGCTGCTTTTTCTTGCCAGGCTCTGATAGATGGACACCTGAGGAGAAGGAGGCCTTCCAAAAGGCTTTCCACACCTACGGCAAGGATTTCCATCTCATCCAGAAGAAGGTAAAGCCATAAGACATTCCTCACCTTGGCAGATCATCAGAAGGGACATGTTGATTATTGCTGGTACCAAATACTGCACCTATGTCCCTCTCTTCTCAAGTACCAGAACTGTTAAAATAGTCACAGAACAGGACATGGAAGGCCTGTGTGAAAATGATGATCCTGCCTCTGCAGCCCTTCTCTCCAGGCTCTTTTGGAAGACAAAGCTCTGTTCTGTTAGACTTGTCTCCCAGGTGTGCTGCTGCTTCCACAACACCTTGTGCTGGGAAAACTGCAGTGAACAGGGCGAAGAAGAACTCTGCTAGAGGGACTTGTTGTTGATCTGTGCATTACATGTTGTACCATGTAGCATAAGACTCGGTTTATTACATTGCATAATGCCTCTCTGACTCCTGCATATTGATTTCATTTTACACCTTCCTCAGTTTTCTCCATCATTTTAATTCCTACTTTACTCTGTATTCTCAGTGTTCTCCAATGCACCCTATGGGACGGCTGTTTCAGATTCCTTCTTTTTCTCTTCACAACAGATCCCGAGTAAGACCGTGGCACAGTGTGTGGAGCACTACTACTGCTGGAAAAAAGAGCAGAAACTTGCCAGCAGCACTCTTGCTCACGTGAGTGGGAAGAAAATCCAGACATGCCAGCAGGGTCAAGAAACTGGCAGAAGGGCACAAACCCTGCTGGCAAGCCACACCAGATGCTGCTTTTCCAGGGTCCCTTGGTCCCACGCACTGGGAGAGGCGCAGCAGGTGCTGCCCAGATTTTTGTTGTGCTGCTGCCCTGAAATATGGAATTCTGGAGCACAACTTTGACCCAACAAAGCAGCACCGCCACCAAAATGGGGTTTGACTCTCTACAAATCGGTTTCTCAAGGGCTGGCACCCTCAGGTTCCAATCAGACCCTTCATTCCCCACTGCTTGCTAACATCAGTCATCTGGGCTGCCTTCATGGGGATGCTGCCAAATTTTAGAGATCTTTTGTAGCACCCCAGCGTATCCCCAAGAAGGAGCTGCCGCTGCAATGGCACCTTTAATACTTTCCTTACTGGCAGAGAGCAATTTGCTTCACAGAGAGAGACAGAGAGAGGGAGAGAGAGAGATTATTTTGGGTAGCAGAAAATGGGTAATCATGTGTCTTCACTAGTGTGACTGAATGTAAAAGCCATGCCCTAGACATGTGGGGAGGAAAACCAGAGATAAATAGATGTTAGGCAGAGAGGTAGAAATAAGACATGTGCAACTAGAGATAGCCATGTATTTATCCCACCCCCTTAGAGCTGTGGTAAAGGGGAGTATTTTCCTCCAACCTCCATGGTTGGCAGCCTGCCGCAGCCCACTGCCATATCCAGCCCTTCTCTCAGCTCTTTGGGGTTTGGAAGAATTTGCTAGGCCAATAGATTTTTGGTGTGGACGCTGCGAATTCCAGCTTTCTGGGAGGAAGGAAGCACTGATAAGAATTCTTTGATTTCCAGACTGCGGGCAAACTGAAGAGGAGCAAAAGCCCTCCCAGGAAGGAGACAGGGGAGACAGGGAAGAGAAGCCGCAAGCGGGCTGGC
The DNA here is from genome assembly GCF_036417665.1 of Passer domesticus. Lineage (NCBI taxonomy): Eukaryota > Metazoa > Chordata > Aves > Passeriformes > Passeridae > Passer > Passer domesticus. Next base: position 75,746,823 of record NC_087512.1, on the reverse strand, counting down.
AGCGCGGGGTGTCCCTGCTGCCAACCGCGCCAGCCGCCCCAGCCGGCGGGAGGCCCCTTTCCGTGCGGGCAGTGCCAACGGTGCGCAAGCTCCTCCTCCTTCTGCTCCCAGCTGCCCCTTTGGCCTAAAGCACGCTGACCCTTTCCAAAGGCACCACAGGGCAAGCTGAAGCCACTTGCAGGATCGCCCCTGGCAGCCCTGCTCAAGCTTACAGCCCACTTGGAACCCAAACAGCTTCGTTCAAACCCAGCATTCCCAGTGAAACCTTGCCATGCCCCAACAAGACACAGTTCATACAAGCAGGAACACATGCATCAAAGCTTGCTTTGATGCTGCTGATCCAATTAAACCTAGGATCAAGCAAAAGGAGGAAGACATTTCAAAGAATTGGAACCAGAAAGATCAGACTCACAGTGCTGATCACTTTATAAATGTGTCACAGCCTGAAAGGATGGAAATTCATCCAAAAAGGGAGATCTCGGCACTTGGCTTAATGGTGTGTATGAAGTTAACAATGGATGGTTTGTTTCCTGTCTTCCAGGGAGTTTGAAACCATCAAGGAGAGGAACAAGCACAGAAGAAGACATCGCCCACGCAAGGATGCACAGCCTCTCCCCAAGAAGAAAAGGCCAAATTAGCCCTGCATTTGCCCCAGGCTAGCAGGAGTTAGGCGTCAAGAGGACTAGATAGAAATAAGATTGTTTTTCAAGTTTTTAGGATTCTTTATTCTTCTATTACATGATAGGAATCTCTCTGTTTATTAGCTAAGATATATAAGTATTATTCAAGATGTATTAGTAGCGTTAGATTTAGCAATAAATGTAAGAGGTTTGGTGTATCTATGCTTCAACTTTTCACATTTTGCCTTTGTTGAGACATGATCTGTCTTTATCATTAAACCAAAGTTTGTTCCATTTTGCCTTTTTGTCTGTATGAAATCCCTGAGGCAATGTTCGTTACATTTCCTTGGTGTTGCACACACGGCATTTGCCCTGAGAGAGCAATGGGGGCACATGAGTCCCCCACAGGCCCAGCCCCTGGCTCAGCTGGCAGCACTTCCAGAGGCATGTCACCATTACTGCCAATGAAATCATGGTGGAGCTTCCTCCTTTGATTCCTGAACATCTCAGCTGGGAGTGGCTGGGGAGGCTTTGCTGAATTCAATGCATTGGATCTAAAGGGGTCCTCTTGTCTCACTGTACTTGCTGGGATAAAAGTAGTGGGTTGAGGCCTGGGGTAATCGGCGGAAGAAATGCGGCACTCAATATGAGTGATCAGCAAATCTCAAAACTTTATTGATAGCCACACACATTTATATTGGTGTTAATGAGGCCAATACGTATTGCAAAAGACGAACTCATTATTGGTTAGTTACTTATCAGCTAACTACGCCTACCTTAGCATTCTTGTGGCTACTATGTTGCAGCTGTCCACATCTTTTCTTCATATTTCTAACTAACGATCCTCTCCCCCATCCTGATGTTGCACCAAGGGCACACTGCCCTTGCCAGGTTTGGACATTGACTGCTGACTCCTATCCTCATCTCCTTCTTGCTTAACTAACGCTATTATATCAGTGTGACCTTTGTCAACTAGCTAGCTGTTCACAAAATCCTCCACAAAAGTTCTCTGTTGTATTCCAGCTCTGGGCTTTTTCCAAACCTGAGTGTGACAAGACTGTAATTTTTATTATAATTATATTCACTGCTATCCATCTAATTTTTAAGAAGGCTCCTGTGATTGATAGGACATTCCTTCCCCTCTCACACAGCCCGGCTCCAGCTTTCTGCTCCTTGATGCTCCTCTCTTGAAGCTCTTCGGGGAGGGACTGCCACGACCTAAGTCACCACCTCGGGTCTCCTTGATGTGCTCACTGCTGGACAGCCATCCCTCGCAGAACATCTTTCCCTCTCTGCCCAGACCTTCCTGATTCAGGGCAGCATCCCAAATGAGCTCCCAGAGAAGTTTCTGCATGTCACTGCTAGCCAGTGTGTCCCCATGCTGGTGCAGGAAAGCTTTGTGAACGGCCACTGCTGGGAAAGCAGGCTGAGGTGGCACAAGCAGCTCCTGCACTGCAGTGCAAGTTTCTCAGAGCTCCTGTCACAGCCCCAGCCCTGCTCCCAGCTCTGTGCGTTCTGCCCCAACAGAAACAGCCGCAGCAGGCAAGAATTTACTGCTTTTGGAAAAATATTTATTTATCAAGATCAAGAAAACAATCATTGTCTGCTAATACCAAGTATCACTATCACTAAATGTACCACTATCACAAAAACAATCACCATCCTCCAATACTAACTATCACTATCGCTAATACAATCACTGTCCTCTAATATCAAAGAACGCTATCATTAAAACAATCACTATCCTCTAATATTAACTATCACTATCATTGAAACAACCACCACCCTCTAATATCAAGTATCCCTATCACTATCACTAAAAGAATCACTACCACTATCACTATTTATGACTATCACTATCACTAATACAATCACCCTCCTCTAATATCAAGTAACGCTATCATTGAAACAATCACTATCCCCTAATATTAAAGAACGCTATCATTAAAACCATCACTATCCTCTAATATTAACTATCACTATCATTAAAACAACCACCACCCTCTAATATCAAGTGTCCCTATCACTATCACTAAAAGAATCACTACCACTATCACTATCTATGGCTATCACTATCACTATCTATGGCTATCACTATCACTAATCATCATCCTCTAAGAGATAGTAGTCCTGCAGGTATTGGTGGTAGGAGGGCCAAGAGGATGCTGTGGGCTGAGGTGACTCCAGGGAAATCCAGTGGTCCCGTGAAGAGGCGTTGTCAGCCAGAGCACAGAAGGAGCAGGTGGGCAGAGGTGACGGGTATGCGCTCATGTTCTTGTACAGCCGGGCGAGCTCTGCTGCAAAGAGCTCAGGAAACAGGCGGCAGCTGTCCCTGAACCCGTTGCCTTGGGCTCTCTCGCCGCTTCCCGCTCCTTCTCCTGGCTCTGCTTCACCTCTAGGCTGACCACAGCTTTCCCAGGAAGAGTCCCAGTCCTGTCCTGTTGCCTCTTTGTCCTCCTGGCTCCTCCTGCAGAAACAGATTTCCAAGAAGACTCCTCACAGATAGCAATTTGGAGCACAGTTTCCTCAGAGCCCTGCTAGGAGCCACCTGGGCGCTCCTGCATGCTGCAAAGACTTCCTTGCCAATGGCAGCAATTAATAACTCACCTGTCTCTCTTCAGCAGCTGATGCATGACTAGATAGCCAGACACTGCCCCAAGCAGAAGCAAAGCTGAGGCTGCTACTGTCCCTACTAGGATGTAGTACTTGCTCGGGTCACAGTGTCCAGCAGTCTGGGCTTTTTGCCCACCGGATGACCCTGGCAGGAGAAGAGACAATGCAAGAGTCAGCGTTTGTGCTCTGCACTAGGCATAACCCCACAGTGTGCTTCAGATGCCCAAGGACTGGCACTGCTAGTGGATCAGAACTGACATCTGATGCTGTCTTCAGAGATGGCTTCCTCTGGCTCTGGTGTCTTAGCATCAGGGACCAAGAGGGATCCCATCGAGCTCTCATGCACAAGAGGCCAGTGTGTGCCAGGGAGCAGCACTGCCCCATCTAGTCCTCCGGGCTGCAGGCCCGGGCTGCGTGCTGGGCACCTGCAATTCACCCATGGAGAGCACTGCAGGGATGCAGCAGAAATGCTGCTCTTTGCCCAAGACAGCACCTAGCAAGCACTCACCTGAATATTCTTCAGGCTCAGCAAGTGTCCTGGTGTCCTCTATTGGTTCTCTTTTTTCATGTGAGCCTGGCACAATGTCACTTTCTTCCACAGCTAAGGTCTCCGGCACAGTCTCAGAATCTGTCTCTTCAGAAAAACAAGACATTGCACACATTAAGCAGAAGCCACTGCCCCTCAGCACAAGCAGGGTACCATGGCCTGGGCATTGCGGCAAGCGGCGCTGACGAGGCCGCTGTCCCTCCCAAGACAGGAGGAATCGACAGCTGGATTTTCTGCAGTGCAACAAGAAGTGCAGACCCAAACCAGCCAAGACTTAATCAACCAAATGACCCACAGAAGGAGTACCTTCAGGTTCCCCCTCACCCTTGGACTCCAGCTTCAAGCCGTCCCTGAGCCTGAGCTTTGCAAGGGGCAGCCAAGGCTTGCTCTGATGTCATTGCTGCCTCCATGCGGTGCTGAGCGTGTGGCGAACCCAAATTCAGCACTGGCCTTTGCCCAACATCTGGATGCCAATGTCTGCACAGAGCAGCCCTGGCCAGGAAATGCTACAACTGCAGCAGCAGCTGGAGATGCCCCTGGCAGTCATCTGGAAGCACAGCTGCGAGCAGAGGCTGTGCTGGACCATCTCTAGGGCTCCCTGCAGGAGGTGTGAAATGGAGTGGGCCTGCAGCAAGACTCTGACTGAGTGCTTCTGGCTGTCCAGGATACAGCACATGCCTACAGGAAGCAAAAGCTCAGCTTCCCGGCTGCCAGGGTTAATAGAGTGGGATATACTAACCAGACGGGGCTTCATGCAAGGCTGCCAGGAGCTCCTCTGGAACATCCGGCAATCCTTCAGGGAACTCTTCAGGAACCTTGTCATCGTTCATCCCTATTGTTAGATTTACAAAAGCACGTTAACCTATGACGGTATTTTTCTCGTGAATAAAACAGGGAAAAGGGGCGCTCCTTTTTGTGAAGGCAGGACAGACTGACTACTCACGCTTGAGGTACCAGCTCGGAGTCAGCACGGTATCTGCCCCTCGCTCAGGGGCTGAAAGAGCACTCTCTGTGTGCACAACTACAAGCAAACACCCACAAGAAGTTACCATCACGTGCACTGCCCTGATGGGCACACCTCAAGGCCTGGATGTGGGAGGCACTGATAGGGCACGCTCAGGCAGGTCTGCATCCTCACAGCTGCAGGGGGGTCTGGCTGCCCTTGGGACACTGAGCTGGCAGCTCCCACATGAAGGGAAAAGCCGTGGCGTGCCCACATGATCTGTGTGCGGGTCAGCCCTGGAGCCGGACCAGAAGGCTGGCCAACCAGAGCGGAGGGACGGACAGCCACTGCTGAGTGATGGAGAACTGCTGCTGAGCTTCCGGGCCTGACCCGACCCTCCCCACATCCTTGCTCCTTAGGAAGCTCTCTCCATGCTGCACCCTAAAGCAGCTGCAGCCCCTCACACCTCCCCTGGAGCCTCTGCCCCTCTGCCTGCCCCGTGGTGCCTTCCTGGCTCAGCCATCCCGGCTCAGCCATCCCTGCTCCCGGCCCCGCTGCTGCCAGCCAGGGCTGTGTGCTGGCCCCTGCCTGCCTACCTGCTCCCTGCCCAGCTGCTGGAGCACTCTGGGCATTCTGGGCTGGCAGGGCCACGAGAAAGAGCAGCAGGAGGTAGCGGCTCAGGACCATGATCCCCCCTGCTAGAAACACTCTTCTGCTGCTGCTGCTGCTGCTGCTGCTGCTGCTGCTGCTGCTGCTGCTGCTGCTGCTGCTGCTGCTGCAGTGTTGCCCAGAGTGAGCACTGAAGAGCACAGTGGGGCTCTGGAACCTGACATCAAACAGAGCTCTGTGACCTCATACCAAAGTGATGGCTGTGAAGGCCCCAATGTACACCCACGTTGCCTGTGAATTCTTGCACCTCCCCTCTACTGAATTTCCTTCTTCTGCACAGGAATGGAAGGAGCCAAATGGAGAAGGGCTGGAGTATTTTGGAGGCAGCATTGTGCATGGGAATGCAGAGGCACTCATGTCTTATTCCTCCGAAATTCCCTAGAAGAAGACCTGGATGAAGGCTGCTGTAAAAAGCCCAAATTCAAGAGTGTTTCTTTGGTAGTATTTTGGTCTGAAAGAATTGTGGCAAAAACCTGCTTTTCCCATGACTTCTGCTATACTTTCATGACCTTTGATGGCAGCACTGCTTCCATCCTCCACTGTCACACAAACATGGCTGTGCAGTGCTGACGCATCTCCCCCGTCAGCCTGCTTTACTCCCTTTTCCACTTCCAATGCTACTTAAAGCTCTCTCAAGGAGCCCTGCTAACTCTGGAGCCAAGAGCCTTTTTCCCTTTGAGGCAGATGTAGCCCATGTGCCACCATCAGGCCTGCTGTCCTGTAGAGTAACCCACGCTCAAACTCCCACACTGTTGCTGGGAACACCAGGCTGCCGGCCATTCACCTCTAGAGCCTTCCTGGGTCTGGCTCACTGCACGTGGCGGAAGAAAATACCACATGCGGCCCAGATCCCTCAAGCAGTCATCCAGAGCCCCTGAGCTCCCTCTGCCTTGTCCTCGGACACCATCAGGCACCGCCACGGGACACACACAAATGTCTTGGTTGCTGCAGATATCAGGTAACACTGCTGGCCTTTTAGCCGAGCAGCTCTTCTGGCAAATAAATATGCATGACTTATGTGTGCCAGGCAACCTCCGCTCAGAAGCTCTTGGACAGCCTTCTAGAGCACCTTTGGTACAGTTGTCCCTGAAGCACCACTTAAGCCCCAGGTGTTTCCAGCTGCAAGCAAAGAGGCACTGACAGATTTCCACCCTTCAGGTCTCTCTCCAAGGCTCGTAAGAGTCCTATGTAGCTGACAAGCTGCAGAAACTCGGCCCATGGCATCCTCTGGAATCAAGCACACATCACTGCCCACCGTGAAGGCCGGAGCCCATAATGAGCAGAGGGCCAGAGCAGGCTGGAGGGTGTCTTGGTGACATCTCCTTCCTACGTAGCACCCAGGCAGGCTGCCCAGCTGCCTCGGCCTTGGCTCTGAGCACCATCTCGGGCCCTCCATTCCTGCCCGAGGGGAGGCACCGATGAACACGGCCCTCCTTTGTTCCTTGAGGGGCCACACGCCCAGGCTCTCCCTTACCGCGCTCCGCGCCATTGTGCTGCTCGGCGGCCCGTCACCGGCTGCGGCACCAGTGTCCCCAGAGCTCCTGTGCTGCTGCTGAAGCCGCCCGCGGCGTGTGGCCCGGCGGGGCGGCAGCGCTGCCCGCAGCCCGCGGCCTCCTCGTCCCCTGCTGCCGCCATTGCGCACGGGGCCCTGAGGGGCGGGCACGGGGCTGCGGGGCTGTGCCGGCCCCGCTTGCTGGGCCTCAGCCCCAGCTGCTGCCGCTGGCTGGCAGCGACCACTGCAGCAGGAAAACACCTCGGGCTTTACTGGATTACATACAAAAACTGCCCCCCGTCTTCTCCTTTTGTGTTGCTCTAGCCACTTGCCTGTCCCTTGCTTGCCCGCTATAGCCCTGTTCTTTGCCACTCGCTCTCTATTTTGTTGTCCCTCCAAAGCTTCTTCAACAGTCTCCATCCCGCCCCAGCCCAGCGTTCGCTCTCTCCTGCTCCCTCCTGCTCATTCTGCGTCTCTTCCTCTGTCCCTGCTGCCCCTTCCCGCAGCTCCGGCCCCGTTCCCTGGCCCTCTTTTGCTCCTCTTGTCTCTCCGTTCTGCTTCCTGCCCCTGTCTCTTGGGTCTCTATTTCTCGGCTCCGCTCTCTGGGCCATGCTCGCTTCAGACTCCCAGGCCAACCGCCCCGGCAGCCGCTCTCTGCAGCTGGGACGCGGCGGGGAGCTCTCCTGCGGCGGCACGACAGCGGCCAATGGGGCCCGGCACCGGCGCCTCGGCCCTCGTGCCGGAGCGGGGCCGCTCCCAGGCAGCGGCGGCAGCTGGAGCTGCGGCCCGGGAAGCGGGGCCGGCACAGCCCCACAGCCCTGGGCCCGCCCCTCCCGGCCCCAGTGGCAGAGAGCAGGGATGAGGTGGCAAACCAAAGCACTGGCCACTGGACAGAGCAACACACAAGGCAAATGCCAGGCACGCTTTTTGCCGGACCCCATTGAATCCAGAGCTCTTTTGCTGCCGCAGTGGCATGTCAGCTCTTTCAGAAGCAGCCGAGGCATTTGAGAAAGGGCACTGCAGGGCATGAGCATGCATATGTCCCACAGCTCTCAGTTGTGCATCTGGAAGGCTGCAAGTATGGGTGTCTATATGAGAAGAGTTTGTCAGGCTTGCTTCAAGGCTTGAGGCACAGCTCTCTTCTCAACAGAGCCTTGGGCTGCCCTCTCAGGAGGTGGCTATCTCAGAGCTGCTGCTATCTCAGACAGGCCCATGAGAGACAGCGCAGAGGCGCAGCTGGAGCTGCTGTGGAGAGCAGAGGAGAGGAACAAGGCTGAGGAGCTCAGTGCTTCCTCTTCATCACTTCAAAGGGAAGAGCATTGTCTTGGGACAGTCTTTACCACCCGAGCAAGAAGTAGAAGGACCCCCCCAAAAGCCCACTGTCCAGAGATGCCTTCAAGCATCTCTCCGGCAATTGCTGCCGGCAATATCCTCCCCACACACTGCAGGCAACAGTCAGCCTCAACAGCAGCTGTGCTGCGTTCCTTGGACAGCAGCTTTGCTGCACTCACACCTCCAGCTTTGGCTGCAGATGGCCCAGCTGGAGCAGGCATGGGCAAAGGCCTGCAGGACCACCGTCAGTCGGACTCGTGAGCCCAGGACAGCAGTGCCCTGGCATGCTGGTTTCTTGCAGTGCCTCGCTTTCTTCATCTGAGACAGGCACTCCGTCACTTCTTTCCACCTGGAAGGCCTTCCTACATTCCATCACTTGAGAAATCCAGCAGGAAATACCCCCATCTATATTGCCTGAGTCTTAATCTCCCTGAACTAAAAGTTAAGTCAAGTCCAAAAACAGGGATAAAGGAGCCTGCAACTGCCACACTCGCTCAAGCAAAAGATCACATCAAAGTTTGTGGTAATCGGCGGAAGAAATGCGGCACTCAATATGAGTGATCAGCAAATCTCAAAACGTTATTGGTAGGCACATACATTTATATTGGTGTTAATGAGGCCAATACATATTGCAAAAGGCGAGCTCATTCTTGGTTAGTTACTTATCAGCTAACTACGCCTACCTTAGCATTCTTGTGGCTACTATGTTGCAGCTGTCCACATCTTTTCTTCATATTTCTAACTAACGATCCTCTCCCTCATCCTGATGTTGCACCAAGGGCACACTGCCCTTGCCAGGTTTGGACATTGACTGCTGACTCCTATCCTCATCTCCTTCTTGCTTAACTAACGCTATTATATCAGTGTGACCTTTGTCAACTAGCTAGCTGTTCACAAAATCCTCCACAAAAGTTCTCTGTTGCATTCCAGCTCTGGGCTTTTTTCCCATACTGCGTGCGACAAGACTGTAATTTTTATTATAATTATATTCACTGCTATCCATCTAATTTTTAAGAAGGCTCCTGTGATTGATAGGACATTCCTTCCCCTCTCACACAGCCCGGCTCCAGCCTTCTGCTCCTTGATGCTCCTCTCTTGAAGCTCTTCGGGGAGGGACTGCCACGACCTAAGTCACCACCTCGGGTCTCCTTCATGTGCTCACTGCTGGACAGCCATCCCTCGCAGAACATCTTTCCCTCTCTGCCCAGACCTTCCTGATTCAGGCCAGCATCCCAAATGAGCTCCCAGAGAAGTTTCTGCATGTCACTGCTAGCCAGCGTGTCCCCATGCTGGTGCAGGAAAGCTTTGTGAACGGCCACTGCTGGGAAAGCAGGCTGAGGTGGCACAAGCAGCTCCTGTACTGCAGTGCAAGTTTCTCAGAGCTCCTGTCACAGCCCCAGCCCTGCTCCCAGCTCTGTGCGTTCTGCCCCAACAGAAACAGCCGCAGCAGGCAAGAATTTACTGCTTTTGGAAAAATATTTATTTATCAAGATCAAGAAAACAATCATTGTCTGCTAATACCAAGTATCACTATCACTAAATGTACCACTATCACAAAAACAATCACCATCCTCCAATACTAACTATCACTATCGCTAATACAATCACTGTCCTCTAATATCAAAGAACGCTATCATTAAAACAATCACTATCCTCTAATATTAACTATCACTATCATTGAAACAACCACCACCCTCTAATATCAAGTATCCCTATCACTATCACTAAAAGAATCACTACCACTATCACTATTTATGACTATCACTATCACTAATACAATCACCCTCCTCTAATATCAAGTAACGCTATCATTGAAACAATCACTATCCCCTAATATTAAAGAACGCTATCATTAAAACCATCACTATCCTCTAATATTAACTATCACTATCATTAAAACAACCACCACCCTCTAATATCAAGTGTCCCTATCACTATCACTAAAAGAATCACTACCACTATCACTATCTATGGCTATCACTATCACTATCTATGGCTATCACTATCACTAATCATCATCCTCTAAGAGATAGTAGTCCTGCAGGTATTGGTGGTAGGAGGGCCAAGAGGATGCTGTGGGCTGAGGTGACTCCAGGGAAATCCAGTGGTCCCGTGAAGAGGCGTTGTCAGCCAGAGCACAGAAGGAGCAGGTGGGCAGAGGTGACGGGTATGCGCTCATGTTCTTGTACAGCCGGGCGAGCTCTGCTGCAAAGAGCTCAGGAAACAGGCGGCAGCTGTCCCTGAACCCGTTGCCTTGGGCTCTCTCGCCGCTTCCCGCTCCTTCTCCTGGCTCTGCTTCACCTCTAGGCTGACCACAGCTTTCCCAGGAAGAGTCCCAGTCCTGTCCTGTTGCCTCTTTGTCCTCCTGGCTCCTCCTGCAGAAACAGATTTCCAAGAAGACTCCTCACAGATAGCAATTTGGAGCACAGTTTCCTCAGAGCCCTGCTAGGAGCCACCTGGGCGCTCCTGCATGCTGCAAAGACTTCCTTGCCAATGGCAGCAATTAATAACTCACCTGTCTCTCTTCAGCAGCTGATGCATGACTAGATAGCCAGACACTGCCCCAAGCAGAAGCAAAGCTGAGGCTGCTACTGTCCCTACTAGGATGTAGTACTTGCTCGGGTCACAGTGTCCAGCAGTCTGGGCTTTTTGCCCACCGGATGACCCTGGCAGGAGAAGAGACAATGCAAGAGTCAGCGTTTGTGCTCTGCACTAGGCATAACCCCACAGTGTGCTTCAGATGCCCAAGGACTGGCACTGCCAGTGGATCAGAACTGACATCTGATGCTGTCTTCAGAGATGGCTTCCTCTGGCTCTGGTGTCTTAGCATCAGGGACCAAGAGGGATCCCATCGAGCTCTCATGCACAAGAGGCCAGTGTGTGCCAGGGAGCAGCACTGCCCCATCTAGTCCTCCGGGCTGCAGGCCCGGGCTGCGTGCTGGGCACCTGCAATTCACCCATGGAGAGCACTGCAGGGATGCAGCAGAAATGCTGCTCTTTGCCCAAGACAGCATCTAGCAAGCACTCACCTGAATATTCCTCAGGCTCAGCAAGTGTCCTGGTGTCCTCTATTGGTTCTCTTTTTTCATGTGAGCCTGGCACAATGTCACTTTCTTCCACAGCTAAGGTCTCCGGCACAGTCTCAGAATCTGTCTCTTCAGAAAAACAAGACATTGCACACATTAAGCAGAAGCCACTGCCCCTCAGCACAAGCAGGGTACCATGGCCTGGGCATTGCGGCAAGCGGCGCTGACGAGGCCGCTGTCCCCCCCAAGACAGGAGGAATCGACAGCTGGATTTTCTGCAGTGCAACAAGAAGTGCAGACCCAAACCAGCCAAGACTTAATCAACCAAATGACCCACAGAAGGAGTACCTTCAGGTTCCCCCTCACCCTTGGACTCCAGCTTCAAGCCGTCCCTGAGCCTGAGCTTTGCAAGGGGCAGCCAAGGCTTGCTCTGATGTCATTGCTGCCTCCATGCGGTGCTGAGCGTGTGGCGAACCCAAATTCAGCACTGGCCTTTGCCCAACATCTGGATGCCAATGTCTGCACAGAGCAGCCCTGGCCAGGAATGCTACAACTGCAGCAGCAGCTGGAGATGCCCCTGGCAGTCATCTGGAAGCACAGCTGCCAGCAGAGGCTGTGCTGGACCATCTCTAGGGCTCCCTGCAGGAGGTGTGAAATGCAGTGGGCCTGCAGCAAGACTCTGACTGAGTGCTTCTGGCTGTCCAGGATACAGCACATGCCTACAGGAAGCAAAAGCTCAGCTTCCCGGCTGCCAGGGTTAATAGAGTGGGATATACTAACCAGACGGGGCTTCATGCAAGGCTGCCAGGAGCTCCTCTGGAACATCCGGCAATCCTTCAGGGAACTCTTCAGGAACCTTGTCATCGTTCATCCCTATTGTTAGATTTACAAAAGCACGTTAACCTATGACGGTATTTTTCTCGTGAATAAAACAGGGAAAAGGGGCGCTCCTTTTTGTGAAGGCAGGACAGACTGACTACTCACGCTTGAGGTACCAGCTCGGAGTCAGCACGGTATCTGCCCCTCGCTCAGGGGCTGAAAGAGCACTCTCTGTGTCCACAACTACAAGCAAACACCCACAAGAAGTTACCATCACGTGCACTGCCCTGATGGGCACACCTCAAGGCCTGGATGTGGGAGGCACTGATAGGGCACGCTCAGGCAGGTCTGCATCCTCACAGCTGCAGGGGGGTCTGGCTGCCCTTGGGACACTGAGCCGGCAGCTCCCACATGAAGGGAAAAGCCGTGGCGTGCCCACATGATCTGTGTGCGGGTCAGCCCTGGAGCCGGACCAGAAGGCTGGACAACCAGAGCGGAGGGACGGACAGCCACTGCTGAGTGATGGAGAACTGCTGCTGAGCTTCCGGGCCTGACCCGACCCTCCCCACATCCTTGCTCCTTAGGAAGCTCTCTCCATGCTGCACCCTAAAGCAGCTGCAGCCCCTCACACCTCCCCTGGAGCCTCTGCCCCTCTGCCTGCCCCGTGGTGCCTTCCTGGCTCAGCCATCCCGGCTCAGCCATCCCTGCTCCCGGCCCCGCTGCTGCCAGCCAGGGCTGTGTGCTGGCCCCTGCCTGCCTACCTGCTCCCTGCCCAGCTGCTGGAGCACTCTGGGCATTCTGGGCTGGCAGGGCCACGAGAAAGAGCAGCAGGAGGTAGCGGCTCAGGACCATGATCCCCCCTGCTAGAAACACTCTTCTGCTGCTGCTGCTGCTGCTGCTGCTGCTGCTGCTGCTGCTGCTGCTGCTGCTGCTGCTGCTGCTGCAGTGTTGCCCAGAGTGAGCACTGAAGAGCACAGTGGGGCTCTGGAACCTGACATCAAACAGAGCTCTGTGACCTCATACCAAAGTGATGGCTGTGAAGGCCCCAATGTACACCCACGTTGCCTGTGAATTCTTGCACCTCCCCTCTACTGAATTTCCTTCTTCTGCACAGGAATGGAAGGAGCCAAATGGAGAAGGGCTGGAGTATTTTGGAGGCAGCATTGTGCATGGGAATGCAGAGGCACTCATGTCTTATTCCTCCGAAATTCCCTAGAAGAAGACCTGGATGAAGGCTGCTGTAAAAAGCCCAAATTCAAGAGTGTTTCTTTGGTAGTATTTTGGTCTGAAAGAATTGTGGCAAAAACCTGCTTTTCCCATGACTTCTGCTATACTTTCATGACCTTTGGTGGCAGCACTGCTTCCATCCTCCACTGTCACACAAACATGGCTGTGCAGTGCTGACGCATCTCCCCCGTCAGCCTGCTTTACTCCCTTTTCCACTTCCAATGCTACTTAAAGCTCTCTCAAGGAGCCCTGCTAACTCTGGAGCCAAGAGCCTTTTTCCCTTTGAGGCAGATGTAGCCCATGTGCCACCATCAGGCCTGCTGTCCTGTAGAGTAACCCACGCTCAAACTCCCACACTGTTGCTGGGAACACCAGGCTGCCGGCCATTCACCTCTAGAGCCTTCCTGGGTCTGGCTCACTGCACGTGGCGGAAGAAAATACCACATGCGGCCCAGATCCCTCAAGCAGTCATCCAGAGCCCCTGAGCTCCCTCTGCCTTGTCCTCGGACACCATCAGGCACCGCCACGGGACACACACAAATGTCTTGGTTGCTGCAGATATCAGGTAACACTGCTGGCCTTTTAGCCGAGCAGCTCTTCTGGCAAATAAATATGCATGACTTATGTGTGCCAGGCAACCTCCGCTCAGAAGCTCTTGGACAACCTTCTAGAGCACCTTTGGTACAGTTGTCCCTGAAGCACCACTTAAGCCCCAGGTGTTTCCAGCTACAAGCAAAGAGGCACTGACAGATTTCCACCCTTCAGGTCTCTCTCCAAGGCTCGTAAGAGTCCTATGCAGCTGACAAGCTGCAGAAACTCGGCCCATGGCATCCTCTGGAATCAAGCACACATCACTGCCCACCGTGAAGGCCGGAGCCCATAATGAGCAGAGGGCCAGAGCAGGCTGGAGGGTGTCTTGGTGACATCTCCTTCCTACGTAGGACCCAGGCAGGCTGCCCAGCTGCCTCGGCCTTGGCTCTGAGCACCATCTCGGGCCCTCCATTCCTGCCCGAGGGGAGGCACCGATGAACACGGCCCTCCTTTGTTCCTTGAGGGGCCACACGCCCAGGCTCTCCCTTACCGCGCTCCGCGCCATTGTGCTGCTCGGCGGCCCGTCACCGGCTGCGGCACCAGTGTCCCCAGAGCTCCTGTGCTGCTGCTGAAGCCGCCCGCGGCGTGTGGCCCGGCGGGGCGGCAGCGCTGCCCGCAGCCCGCGGCCTCCTCGTCCCCTGCTGCCGCCATTGCGCACGGGGCCCTGAGGGGCGGGCACGGGGCTGCGGGGCTGTGCCGGCTCCGCTTGCCGGGCCTCAGCCCCAGCTGCTGCCGCTGGCTCGCAGCGACCACTGCAGCAGGAAAACACCTCGGGCTTTACTGGATTACATACAAAAACTGCCCCCGGTCTTCTCCTTTTGTGTTGCTCTAGCCACTTGCCCGTCCCTTGCTTGCCCGCTATAGCCCTGTTCTTTGCCACTCGCTCTCTATTTTGTTGTCCCTCCAAAGCTTCTTCAACAGTCTCCATCCCGCCCCAGCCCAGCGTTCGCTCTCTCCTGCTCCCTCCTGCTCATTCTGCGTCTCTTCCTCTGTCCCTGCTGCCCCTTCCCGCAGCTCCGGCCCCGTTCCCTGGCCCTCTTTTGCTCCTCTTGTCTCTCCGTTCTGCTTCCTGCCCCTGTCTCTTGGGTCTCTATTTCTCGGCTCCGCTCTCTGGGCCATGCTCGCTTCAGACTCCCAGGCCAACCGCCCCGGCAGCCGCTCTCTGCAGCTGGGACGCGGCGGGGAGCTCTCCTGCGGCAGCACGACAGCGGCCAATGGGGCCCGGCACCGGCGCCTCGGCCCTCGTGCCGGAGCGGGGCCGCTCCCAGGCAGCGGCGGCAGCTGGAGCTGTGGCCCGGGAAGCGGGGCCGGCACAGCCCCACAGCCCCGGGCCCGCCCCTCCCGGCCCCAGTGGCAGAGAGCAGGGATGAGGTGGCAAACCAAAGCACTGGCCACTGGACAGAGCAACACACAAGGCAAATGCCAGGCACGCTTTTTGCCAGACCCCATTGAATCCAGAGCTCTTTTGCTGCCGCAGTGGCATGTCAGCTCCCTCAGAAGCAGCCGAGGCATTTCAGAAAGGGCACTGCAGGGCATGAGCATGCATATGTCCCACAGCTCTCAGTTGTGCATCTGGAAGGCTGCAAGTGTGGGTGTCTATATGAGAAGAGTTTGTCAGGCTTGCTTCAAGGCTTGAGGCACAGCTCTCTTCTCAACAGAGCCTTGGGCTGCCCTCTCAGGAGGTGGCTATCTCAGAGCTGCTGCTATCTCAGACAGGCCCATGAGAGACAGCGCAGAGGCGCAGCTGGAGCTGCTGTGGAGAGCAGAGGAGAGGAACAAGGCTGAGGAGCTCAGTGCTTCCTCTTCATCACTTCAAAGGGAAGAGCATTGTCTTGGGACAGTCTTTACCACCCGAGCAAGAAGTAGAAGGACCCCCCCAAAAGCCCACTGTCCAGAGATGCCTTCAAGCATCTCTCCGGCAATTGCTGCCGGCAATATCCTCCCCACACACTGCAGGCAACAGTCAGCCTCAACAGCAGCTGTGCTGCGTTCCTTGGACAGCAGCTTTGCTGCACTCACACCTCCAGCTTTGGCTGCAGATGGCCCAGCTGGAGCAGGCATGGGCAAAGGCCTGCAGGACCACCGTCAGTCGGACTCGTGAGCCCAGGACAGCAGTGCCCTGGCATGCTGGTTTCTTGCAGTGCCTCGCTTTCTTCATCTGAGACAGGCACTCCGTCACTTCTTTCCACCTGGAAGGCCTTCCTACATTCCATCACTTGAGAAATCCAGCAGGAAATACCCCCATCTATATTGCCTGAGTCTTAATCTCCCTGAACTAAAAGTTAAGTCAAGTCCAAAAACAGGGATAAAGGAGCCTGCAACTGCCACACTCGCTCAAGCAAAAGATCACATCAAAGTTTGTGGTAATCGGCGGAAGAAATGCGGCACTCAATATGAGTGATCAGCAAATCTCAAAACGTTATTGGTAGGCACATACATTTATATTGGTGTTAATGAGGCCAATACATATTGCAAAAGGCGAGCTCATTCTTGGTTAGTTACTTATCAGCTAACTACGCCTACCTTAGCATTCTTGTGGCTACTATGTTGCAGCTGTCCACATCTTTTCTTCATATTTCTAACTAACGATCCTCTCCCCCATCCTGATGTTGCACCAAGGGCACAGTGCCCTTGCCAGGTTTGGACATTGACTGCTGACTCCTATCCTCATCTCCTTCTTGCTTAACTAACGCTATTATATCAGTGTGACCTTTGTCAACTAGCTAGCTGTTCACAAAATCCTCCACAAAAGTTCTCTGTTGCATTCCAGCTCTGGGCTTTTTTCCCATACTGCGTGCGACAAGACTGTAATTTTTATTATAATTATATTCACTGCTATCCATCTAATTTTTAAGAAGGCTCCTGTGATTGATAGGACATTCCTTCCCCTCTCACACAGCCCGGCTCCAGCCTTCTGCTCCTTGATGCTCCTCTCTTGAAGCTCTTCGGGGAGGGACTGCCACGACCTAAGTCACCACCTCGGGTCTCCTTGATGTGCTCACTGCTGGACAGCCATCCCTCGCAGAACATCTTTCCCTCTCTGCCCAGACCTTCCTGATTCGGGGCAGCATCCCAAATGAGCTCCCAGAGAAGTTTCTGCATGTCACTGCTAGCCAGCGTGTCCCCATGCTGGTGCAGGAAAGCTTTGTGAACGGCCACTGCTGGGAAAGCAGGCTGAGGTGGCACAAGCAGCTCCTGTACTGCAGTGCAAGCTTCTCAGAGCTCCTGTCACAGCCCCAGCCCTGCTCCCAGCTCTGTGCGTTCTGCCCCAACAGAAACAGCCGCAGCAGGCAAGAATTTACTGCTTTTGGAAAAATATTTATTTATCAAGATCAAGAAAACAATCATTGTCTGCTAATACCAAGTATCACTATCACTAAATGTACCACTATCACAAAAACAATCACCATCCTCCAATATTAACTATCACTATCGCTAATACAATCACTGTCCTCTAATATCAAAGAACGCTATCATTAAAACAATCACTATCCTCTAATATTAACTATCACTATCATTGAAACAACCACCACCCTCTAATATCAAGTATCCCTATCACTATCACTAAAAGAATCACTACCACTATCACTATTTATGACTATCACTATCACTAATACAATCACCCTCCTCTAATATCAAGTAACGCTATCATTGAAACAATCACTATCCCCTAATATTAAAGAACGCTATCATTAAAACCATCACTATCCTCTAATATTAACTATCACTATCATTAAAACAACCACCACCCTCTAATATCAAGTGTCCCTATCACTATCACTAAAAGAATCACTACCACTATCACTATCTATGGCTATCACTATCACTATCTATGGCTATCACTATCACTAATCATCATCCTCTAAGAGATAGTAGTCCTGCAGGTATTGGTGGTAGGAGGGCCAAGAGGATGCTGTGGGCTGAGGTGACTCCAGGGAAATCCAGTGGTCCCGTGAAGAGGCGTTGTCAGCCAGAGCACAGAAGGAGCAGGTGGGCAGAGGTGACGGGTATGCGCTCATGTTCTTGTACAGCCGGGCGAGCTCTGCTGCAAAGAGCTCAGGAAACAGGCGGCAGCTGTCCCTGAACCCGTTGCCTTGGGCTCTCTCGCCGCTTCCCGCTCCTTCTCCTGGCTCTGCTTCACCTCTAGGCTGACCACAGCTTTCCCAGGAAGAGTCCCAGTCCTGTCCTGTTGCCTCTTTGTCCTCCTGGCTCCTCCTGCAGAAACAGATTTCCAAGAAGACTCCTCACAGATAGCAATTTGGAGCACAGTTTCCTCAGAGCCCTGCTAGGAGCCACCTGGGCGCTCCTGCATGCTGCAAAGACTTCCTTGCCAATGGCAGCAATTAATAACTCACCTGTCTCTCTTCAGCAGCTGATGCATGACTAGATAGCCAGACACTGCCCCAAGCAGAAGCAAAGCTGAGGCTGCTACTGTCCCTACTAGGATGTAGTACTTGCTCGGGTCACAGTGTCCAGCAGTCTGGGCTTTTTGCCCACCGGATGACCCTGGCAGGAGAAGAGACAATGCAAGAGTCAGCGTTTGTGCTCTGCACTAGGCATAACCCCACAGTGTGCTTCAGATGCCCAAGGACTGGCACTGCTAGTGGATCAGAACTGACATCTGATGCTGTCTTCAGAGATGGCTTCCTCTGGCTCTGGTGTCTTAGCATCAGGGACCAAGAGGGATCCCATCGAGCTCTCATGCACAAGAGGCCAGTGTGTGCCAGGGAGCAGCACTGCCCCATCTAGTCCTCCGGGCTGCAGGCCCGGGCTGCGTGCTGGGCACCTGCAATTCACCCATGGAGAGCACTGCAGGGATGCAGCAGAAATGCTGCTCTTTGCCCAAGACAGCACCTAGCAAGCACTCACCTGAATATTCTTCAGGCTCAGCAAGTGTCCTGGTGTCCTCTATTGGTTCTCTTTTTTCATGTGAGCCTGGCACAATGTCACTTTCTTCCACAGCTAAGGTCTCCGGCACAGTCTCAGAATCTGTCTCTTCAGAAAAACAAGACATTGCACACATTAAGCAGAAGCCACTGCCCCTCAGCACAAGCAGGGTACCATGGCCTGGGCATTGCGGCAAGCGGCGCTGACGAGGCCGCTGTCCCTCCCAAGACAGGAGGAATCGACAGCTGGATTTTCTGCAGTGCAACAAGAAGTGCAGACCCAAACCAGCCAAGACTTAATCAACCAAATGACCCACAGAAGGAGTACCTTCAGGTTCCCCCTCACCCTTGGACTCCAGCTTCAAGCCGTCCCTGAGCCTGAGCTTTGCAAGGGGCAGCCAAGGCTTGCTCTGATGTCATTGCTGCCTCCATGCGGTGCTGAGCGTGTGGCGAACCCAAATTCAGCACTGGCCTTTGCCCAACATCTGGATGCCAATGTCTGCACAGAGCAGCCCTGGCCAGGAAATGCTACAACTGCAGCAGCAGCTGGAGATGCCCCTGGCAGTCATCTGGAAGCACAGCTGCGAGCAGAGGCTGTGCTGGACCATCTCTAGGGCTCCCTGCAGGAGGTGTGAAATGGAGTGGGCCTGCAGCAAGACTCTGACTGAGTGCTTCTGGCTGTCCAGGATACAGCACATGCCTACAGGAAGCAAAAGCTCAGCTTCCCGGCTGCCAGGGTTAATAGAGTGGGATATACTAACCAGACGGGGCTTCATGCAAGGCTGCCAGGAGCTCCTCTGGAACATCCGGCAATCCTTCAGGGAACTCTTCAGGAACCTTGTCATCGTTCATCCCTATTGTTAGATTTACAAAAGCACGTTAACCTATGACGGTATTTTTCTCGTGAATAAAACAGGGAAAAGGGGCGCTCCTTTTTGTGAAGGCAGGACAGACTGACTACTCACGCTTGAGGTACCAGCTCGGAGTCAGCACGGTATCTGCCCCTCGCTCAGGGGCTGAAAGAGCACTCTCTGTGTGCACAACTACAAGCAAACACCCACAAGAAGTTACCATCACGTGCACTGCCCTGATGGGCACACCTCAAGGCCTGGATGTGGGAGGCACTGATAGGGCACGCTCAGGCAGGTCTGCATCCTCACAGCTGCAGGGGGGTCTGGCTGCCCTTGGGACACTGAGCTGGCAGCTCCCACATGAAGGGAAAAGCCGTGGCGTGCCCACATGATCTGTGTGCGGGTCAGCCCTGGAGCCGGACCAGAAGGCTGGCCAACCAGAGCGGAGGGACGGACAGCCACTGCTGAGTGATGGAGAACTGCTGCTGAGCTTCCGGGCCTGACCCGACCCTCCCCACATCCTTGCTCCTTAGGAAGCTCTCTCCATGCTGCACCCTAAAGCAGCTGCAGCCCCTCACACCTCCCCTGGAGCCTCTGCCCCTCTGCCTGCCCCGTGGTGCCTTCCTGGCTCAGCCATCCCGGCTCAGCCATCCCTGCTCCCGGCCCCGCTGCTGCCAGCCAGGGCTGTGTGCTGGCCCCTGCCTGCCTACCTGCTCCCTGCCCAGCTGCTGGAGCACTCTGGGCATTCTGGGCTGGCAGGGCCACGAGAAAGAGCAGCAGGAGGTAGCGGCTCAGGACCATGATCCCCCCTGCTAGAAACACTCTTCTGCTGCTGCTGCTGCTGCTGCTGCTGCTGCTGCTGCTGCTGCTGCTGCTGCTGCTGCAGTGTTGCCCAGAGTGAGCACTGAAGAGCACAGTGGGGCTCTGGAACCTGACATCAAACAGAGCTCTGTGACCTCATACCAAAGTGATGGCTGTGAAGGCCCCAATGTACACCCACGTTGCCTGTGAATTCTTGCACCTCCCCTCTACTGAATTTCCTTCTTCTGCACAGGAATGGAAGGAGCCAAATGGAGAAGGGCTGGAGTATTTTGGAGGCAGCATTGTGCATGGGAATGCAGAGGCACTCATGTCTTATTCCTCCGAAATTCCCTAGAAGAAGACCTGGATGAAGGCTGCTGTAAAAAGCCCAAATTCAAGAGTGTTTCTTTGGTAGTATTTTGGTCTGAAAGAATTGTGGCAAAAACCTGCTTTTCCCATGACTTCTGCTATACTTTCATGACCTTTGATGGCAGCACTGCTTCCATCCTCCACTGTCACACAAACATGGCTGTGCAGTGCTGACGCATCTCCCCCGTCAGCCTGCTTTACTCCCTTTTCCACTTCCAATGCTACTTAAAGCTCTCTCAAGGAGCCCTGCTAACTCTGGAGCCAAGAGCCTTTTTCCCTTTGAGGCAGATGTAGCCCATGTGCCACCATCAGGCCTGCTGTCCTGTAGAGTAACCCACGCTCAAACTCCCACACTGTTGCTGGGAACACCAGGCTGCCGGCCATTCACCTCTAGAGCCTTCCTGGGTCTGGCTCACTGCACGTGGCGGAAGAAAATACCACATGCGGCCCAGATCCCTCAAGCAGTCATCCAGAGCCCCTGAGCTCCCTCTGCCTTGTCCTCGGACACCATCAGGCACCGCCACGGGACACACACAAATGTCTTGGTTGCTGCAGATATCAGGTAACACTGCTGGCCTTTTAGCCGAGCAGCTCTTCTGGCAAATAAATATGCATGACTTATGTGTGCCAGGCAACCTCCGCTCAGAAGCTCTTGGACAGCCTTCTAGAGCACCTTTGGTACAGTTGTCCCTGAAGCACCACTTAAGCCCCAGGTGTTTCCAGCTGCAAGCAAAGAGGCACTGACAGATTTCCACCCTTCAGGTCTCTCTCCAAGGCTCGTAAGAGTCCTATGCAGCTGACAAGCTGCAGAAACTCGGCCCATGGCATCCTCTGGAATCAAGCACACATCACTGCCCACCGTGAAGGCCGGAGCCCATAATGAGCAGAGGGCCAGAGCAGGCTGGAGGGTGTCTTGGTGACATCTCCTTCCTACGTAGCACCCAGGCAGGCTGCCCAGCTGCCTCGGCCTTGGCTCTGAGCACCATCTCGGGCCCTCCATTCCTGCCCGAGGGGAGGCACCGATGAACACGGCCCTCCTTTGTTCCTTGAGGGGCCACACGCCCAGGCTCTCCCTTACCGCGCTCCGCGCCATTGTGCTGCTCGGCGGCCCGTCACCGGCTGCGGCACCAGTGTCCCCAGAGCTCCTGTGCTGCTGCTGAAGCCGCCCGCGGCGTGTGGCCCGGCGGGGCGGCAGCGCTGCCCGCAGCCCGCGGCCTCCTCGTCCCCTGCTGCCGCCATTGCGCACGGGGCCCTGAGGGGCGGGCACGGGGCTGCGGGGCTGTGCCGGCCCCGCTTGCTGGGCCTCAGCCCCAGCTGCTGCCGCTGGCTGGCAGCGACCACTGCAGCAGGAAAACACATCGGGCTTTACTGGATTACATACAAAAACTGCCCCCCGTCTTCTCCTTTTGTGTTGCTCTAGCCACTTGCCTGTCCCTTGCTTGCCCGCTATAGCCCTGTTCTTTGCCACTCGCTCTCTATTTTGTTGTCCCTCCAAAGCTTCTTCAACAGTCTCCATCCCGCCCCAGCCCAGCGTTCGCTCTCTCCTGCTCCCTCCTGCTCATTCTGCGTCTCTTCCTCTGTCCCTGCTGCCCCTTCCCGCAGCTCCGGCCCCGTTCCCTGGCCCTCTTTTGCTCCTCTTGTCTCTCCGTTCTGCTTCCTGCCCCTGTCTCTTGGGTCTCTATTTCTCGGCTCCGCTCTCTGGGCCATGCTCGCTTCAGACTCCCAGGCCAACCGCCCCGGCAGCCGCTCTCTGCAGCTGGGACGCGGCGGGGAGCTCTCCTGCGGCGGCACGACAGCGGCCAATGGGGCCCGGCACCGGCGCCTCGGCCCTCGTGCCGGAGCGGGGCCGCTCCCAGGCAGCGGCGGCAGCTGGAGCTGCGGCCCGGGAAGCGGGGCCGGCACAGCCCCACAGCCCCGGGCCCGCCCCTCCCGGCCCCAGTGGCAGAGAGCAGGGATGAGGTGGCAAACCAAAGCACTGGCCACTGGACAGAGCAACACACAAGGCAAATGCCAGGCACGCTTTTTGCCGGACCCCATTGAATCCAGAGCTCTTTTGCTGCCGCAGTGGCATGTCAGCTCTTTCAGAAGCAGCCGAGGCATTTGAGAAAGGGCACTGCAGGGCATGAGCATGCATATGTCCCACAGCTCTCAGTTGTGCATCTGGAAGGCTGCAAGTGTGGGTGTCTATATGAGAAGAGTTTGTCAGGCTTGCTTCAAGGCTTGAGGCACAGCTCTCTTCTCAACAGAGCCTTGGGCTGCCCTCTCAGGAGGTGGCTATCTCAGAGCTGCTGCTATCTCAGACAGGCCCATGAGAGACAGCGCAGAGGCGCAGCTGGAGCTGCTGTGGAGAGCAGAGGAGAGGAACAAGGCTGAGGAGCTCAGTGGTTCCTCTTCATCACTTCAAAGGGAAGAGCATTGTCTTGGGACAGTCTTTACCACCCGAGCAAGAAGTAGAAGGACCCCCCCAAAAGCCCACTGTCCAGAGATGCCTTCAAGCATCTCTCCGGCAATTGCTGCCGGCAATATCCTCCCCACACACTGCAGGCAACAGTCAGCCTCAACAGCAGCTGTGCTGCGTTCCTTGGACAGCAGCTTTGCTGCACTCACACCTCCAGCTTTGGCTGCAGATGGCCCAGCTGGAGCAGGCATGGGCAAAGGCCTGCAGGACCACCGTCAGTCGGACTCGTGAGCCCAGGACAGCAGTGCCCTGGCATGCTGGTTTCTTGCAGTGCCTCGCTTTCTTCATCTGAGACAGGCACTCCGTCACTTCTTTCCACCTGGAAGGCCTTCCTACATTCCATCACTTGAGAAATCCAGCAGGAAATACCCCCATCTATATTGCCTGAGTCTTAATCTCCCTGAACTAAAAGTTAAGTCAAGTCCAAAAACAGGGATAAAGGAGCCTGCAACTGCCACACTCGCTCAAGCAAAAGATCACATCAAAGTTTGTGGTAATCGGCGGAAGAAATGCGGCACTCAATATGAGTGATCAGCAAATCTCAAAACGTTATTGGTAGGCACATACATTTATATTGGTGTTAATGAGGCCAATACATATTGCAAAAGGCGAGCTCATTCTTGGTTAGTTACTTATCAGCTAACTACGCCTACCTTAGCATTCTTGTGGCTACTATGTTGCAGCTGTCCACATCTTTTCTTCATATTTCTAACTAACGATCCTCTCCCCCATCCTGATGTTGCACCAAGGGCACACTGCCCTTGCCAGGTTTGGACATTGACTGCTGACTCCTATCCTCATCTCCTTCTTGCTTAACTAACGCTATTATATCAGTGTGACCTTTGTCAACTAGCTAGCTGTTCACAAAATCCTCCACAAAAGTTCTCTGTTGCATTCCAGCTCTGGGCTTTTTTCCCATACTGCGTGCGACAAGACTGTAATTTTTATTATAATTATATTCACTGCTATCCATCTAATTTTTAAGAAGGCTCCTGTGATTGATAGGACATTCCTTCCCCTCTCACACAGCCCGGCTCCAGCCTTCTGCTCCTTGATGCTCCTCTCTTGAAGCTCTTCGGGGAGGGACTGCCACGACCTAAGTCACCACCTCGGGTCTCCTTGATGTGCTCACTGCTGGACAGCCATCCCTCGCAGAACATCTTTCCCTCTCTGCCCAGACCTTCCTGATTCAGGCCAGCATCCCAAATGAGCTCCCAGAGAAGTTTCTGCATGTCACTGCTAGCCAGCGTGTCCCCATGCTGGTGCAGGAAAGCTTTGTGAACGGCCACTGCTGGGAAAGCAGGCTGAGGTGGCACAAGCAGCTCCTGTACTGCAGTGCAAGTTTCTCAGAGCTCCTGTCACAGCCCCAGCCCTGCTCCCAGCTCTGTGCGTTCTGCCCCAACAGAAACAGCCGCAGCAGGCAAGAATTTACTGCTTTTGGAAAAATATTTATTTATCAAGATCAAGAAAACAATCATTGTCTGCTAATACCAAGTATCACTATCACTAAATGTACCACTATCACAAAAACAATCACCATCCTCCAATACTAACTATCACTATCGCTAATACAATCACTGTCCTCTAATATCAAAGAACGCTATCATTAAAACAATCACTATCCTCTAATATTAACTATCACTATCATTGAAACAACCACCACCCTCTAATATCAAGTATCCCTATCACTATCACTAAAAGAATCACTACCACTATCACTATTTATGACTATCACTATCACTAATACAATCACCCTCCTCTAATATCAAGTAACGCTATCATTGAAACAATCACTATCCCCTAATATTAAAGAACGCTATCATTAAAACCATCACTATCCTCTAATATTAACTATCACTATCATTAAAACAACCACCACCCTCTAATATCAAGTGTCCCTATCACTATCACTAAAAGAATCACTACCACTATCACTATCTATGGCTATCACTATCACTATCTATGGCTATCACTATCACTAATCATCATCCTCTAAGAGATAGTAGTCCTGCAGGTATTGGTGGTAGGAGGGCCAAGAGGATGCTGTGGGCTGAGGTGACTCCAGGG
The DNA here is from genome assembly GCF_036417665.1 of Passer domesticus. Classification (NCBI taxonomy): domain Eukaryota; kingdom Metazoa; phylum Chordata; class Aves; order Passeriformes; family Passeridae; genus Passer; species Passer domesticus. The sequence goes on along the minus strand of NC_087512.1, from coordinate 75,721,512 downwards.
AAATCCAGTGGTCCCGTGAAGAGGCGTTGTCAGCCAGAGCACAGAAGGAGCAGGTGGGCAGAGGTGACGGGTATGCGCTCATGTTCTTGTACAGCCGGGCGAGCTCTGCTGCAAAGAGCTCAGGAAACAGGCGGCAGCTGTCCCTGAACCCGTTGCCTTGGGCTCTCTCGCCGCTTCCCGCTCCTTCTCCTGGCTCTGCTTCACCTCTAGGCTGACCACAGCTTTCCCAGGAAGAGTCCCAGTCCTGTCCTGTTGCCTCTTTGTCCTCCTGGCTCCTCCTGCAGAAACAGATTTCCAAGAAGACTCCTCACAGATAGCAATTTGGAGCACAGTTTCCTCAGAGCCCTGCTAGGAGCCACCTGGGCGCTCCTGCATGCTGCAAAGACTTCCTTGCCAATGGCAGCAATTAATAACTCACCTGTCTCTCTTCAGCAGCTGATGCATGACTAGATAGCCAGACACTGCCCCAAGCAGAAGCAAAGCTGAGGCTGCTACTGTCCCTACTAGGATGTAGTACTTGCTCGGGTCACAGTGTCCAGCAGTCTGGGCTTTTTGCCCAGCGGATGACCCTGGCAGGAGAAGAGACAATGCAAGAGTCAGCGTTTGTGCTCTGCACTAGGCATAACCCCACAGTGTGCTTCAGATGCCCAAGGACTGGCACTGCCAGTGGATCAGAACTGACATCTGATGCTGTCTTCAGAGATGGCTTCCTCTGGCTCTGGTGTCTTAGCATCAGGGACCAAGAGGGATCCCATCGAGCTCTCATGCACAAGAGGCCAGTGTGTGCCAGGGAGCAGCACTGCCCCATCTAGTCCTCCGGGCTGCAGGCCCGGGCTGCGTGCTGGGCACCTGCAATTCACCCATGGAGAGCACTGCAGGGATGCAGCAGAAATGCTGCTCTTTGCCCAAGACAGCATCTAGCAAGCACTCACCTGAATATTCCTCAGGCTCAGCAAGTGTCCTGGTGTCCTCTATTGGTTCTCTTTTTTCATGTGAGCCTGGCACAATGTCACTTTCTTCCACAGCTAAGGTCTCCGGCACAGTCTCAGAATCTGTCTCTTCAGAAAAACAAGACATTGCACACATTAAGCAGAAGCCACTGCCCCTCAGCACAAGCAGGGTACCATGGCCTGGGCATTGCGGCAAGCGGCGCTGACGAGGCCGCTGTCCCCCCCAAGACAGGAGGAATCGACAGCTGGATTTTCTGCAGTGCAACAAGAAGTGCAGACCCAAACCAGCCAAGACTTAATCAACCAAATGACCCACAGAAGGAGTACCTTCAGGTTCCCCCTCACCCTTGGACTCCAGCTTCAAGCCGTCCCTGAGCCTGAGCTTTGCAAGGGGCAGCCAAGGCTTGCTCTGATGTCATTGCTGCCTCCATGCGGTGCTGAGCGTGTGGCGAACCCAAATTCAGCACTGGCCTTTGCCCAACATCTGGATGCCAATGTCTGCACAGAGCAGCCCTGGCCAGGAATGCTACAACTGCAGCAGCAGCTGGAGATGCCCCTGGCAGTCATCTGGAAGCACAGCTGCCAGCAGAGGCTGTGCTGGACCATCTCTAGGGCTCCCTGCAGGAGGTGTGAAATGCAGTGGGCCTGCAGCAAGACTCTGACTGAGTGCTTCTGGCTGTCCAGGATACAGCACATGCCTACAGGAAGCAAAAGCTCAGCTTCCCGGCTGCCAGGGTTAATAGAGTGGGATATACTAACCAGACGGGGCTTCATGCAAGGCTGCCAGGAGCTCCTCTGGAACATCCGGCAATCCTTCAGGGAACTCTTCAGGAACCTTGTCATCGTTCATCCCTATTGTTAGATTTACAAAAGCACGTTAACCTATGACGGTATTTTTCTCGTGAATAAAACAGGGAAAAGGGGCGCTCCTTTTTGTGAAGGCAGGACAGACTGACTACTCACGCTTGAGGTACCAGCTCGGAGTCAGCACGGTATCTGCCCCTCGCTCAGGGGCTGAAAGAGCACTCTCTGTGTCCACAACTACAAGCAAACACCCACAAGAAGTTACCATCACGTGCACTGCCCTGATGGGCACACCTCAAGGCCTGGATGTGGGAGGCACTGATAGGGCACGCTCAGGCAGGTCTGCATCCTCACAGCTGCAGGGGGGTCTGGCTGCCCTTGGGACACTGAGCTGGCAGCTCCCACATGAAGGGAAAAGCCGTGGCGTGCCCACATGATCTGTGTGCGGGTCAGCCCTGGAGCCGGACCAGAAGGCTGGACAACCAGAGCGGAGGGACGGACAGCCACTGCTGAGTGATGGAGAACTGCTGCTGAGCTTCCGGGCCTGACCCGACCCTCCCCACATCCTTGCTCCTTAGGAAGCTCTCTCCATGCTGCACCCTAAAGCAGCTGCAGCCCCTCACACCTCCCCTGGAGCCTCTGCCCCTCTGCCTGCCCCGTGGTGCCTTCCTGGCTCAGCCATCCCGGCTCAGCCATCCCTGCTCCCGGCCCCGCTGCTGCCAGCCAGGGCTGTGTGCTGGCCCCTGCCTGCCTACCTGCTCCCTGCCCAGCTGCTGGAGCACTCTGGGCATTCTGGGCTGGCAGGGCCACGAGAAAGAGCAGCAGGAGGTAGCGGCTCAGGACCATGATCCCCCCTGCTAGAAACACTCTTCTGCTGCTGCTGCTGCTGCTGCTGCTGCTGCTGCTGCTGCTGCTGCTGCTGCTGCTGCTGCAGTGTTGCCCAGAGTGAGCACTGAAGAGCACAGTGGGGCTCTGGAACCTGACATCAAACAGAGCTCTGTGACCTCATACCAAAGTGATGGCTGTGAAGGCCCCAATGTACACCCACGTTGCCTGTGAATTCTTGCACCTCCCCTCTACTGAATTTCCTTCTTCTGCACAGGAATGGAAGGAGCCAAATGGAGAAGGGCTGGAGTATTTTGGAGGCAGCATTGTGCATGGGAATGCAGAGGCACTCATGTCTTATTCCTCCGAAATTCCCTAGAAGAAGACCTGGATGAAGGCTGCTGTAAAAAGCCCAAATTCAAGAGTGTTTCTTTGGTAGTATTTTGGTCTGAAAGAATTGTGGCAAAAACCTGCTTTTCCCATGACTTCTGCTATACTTTCATGACCTTTGATGGCAGCACTGCTTCCATCCTCCACTGTCACACAAACATGGCTGTGCAGTGCTGACGCATCTCCCCCGTCAGCCTGCTTTACTCCCTTTTCCACTTCCAATGCTACTTAAAGCTCTCTCAAGGAGCCCTGCTAACTCTGGAGCCAAGAGCCTTTTTCCCTTTGAGGCAGATGTAGCCCATGTGCCACCATCAGGCCTGCTGTCCTGTAGAGTAACCCACGCTCAAACTCCCACACTGTTGCTGGGAACACCAGGCTGCCGGCCATTCACCTCTAGAGCCTTCCTGGGTCTGGCTCACTGCACGTGGCGGAAGAAAATACCACATGCGGCCCAGATCCCTCAAGCAGTCATCCAGAGCCCCTGAGCTCCCTCTGCCTTGTCCTCGGACACCATCAGGCACCGCCACGGGACACACACAAATGTCTTGGTTGCTGCAGATATCAGGTAACACTGCTGGCCTTTTAGCCGAGCAGCTCTTCTGGCAAATAAATATGCATGACTTATGTGTGCCAGGCAACCTCCGCTCAGAAGCTCTTGGACAACCTTCTAGAGCACCTTTGGTACAGTTGTCCCTGAAGCACCACTTAAGCCCCAGGTGTTTCCAGCTACAAGCAAAGAGGCACTGACAGATTTCCACCCTTCAGGTCTCTCTCCAAGGCTCGTAAGAGTCCTATGCAGCTGACAAGCTGCAGAAACTCGGCCCATGGCATCCTCTGGAATCAAGCACACATCACTGCCCACCGTGAAGGCCGGAGCCCATAATGAGCAGAGGGCCAGAGCAGGCTGGAGGGTGTCTTGGTGACATCTCCTTCCTACGTAGGACCCAGGCAGGCTGCCCAGCTGCCTCGGCCTTGGCTCTGAGCACCATCTCGGGCCCTCCATTCCTGCCCGAGGGGAGGCACCGATGAACACGGCCCTCCTTTGTTCCTTGAGGGGCCACACGCCCAGGCTCTCCCTTACCGCGCTCCGCGCCATTGTGCTGCTCGGCGGCCCGTCACCGGCTGCGGCACCAGTGTCCCCAGAGCTCCTGTGCTGCTGCTGAAGCCGCCCGCGGCGTGTGGCCCGGCGGGGCGGCAGCGCTGCCCGCAGCCCGCGGCCTCCTCGTCCCCTGCTGCCGCCATTGCGCACGGGGCCCTGAGGGGCGGGCACGGGGCTGCGGGGCTGTGCCGGCTCCGCTTGCCGGGCCTCAGCCCCAGCTGCTGCCGCTGGCTCGCAGCGACCACTGCAGCAGGAAAACACCTCGGGCTTTACTGGATTACATACAAAAACTGCCCCCGGTCTTCTCCTTTTGTGTTGCTCTAGCCACTTGCCCGTCCCTTGCTTGCCCGCTATAGCCCTGTTCTTTGCCACTCGCTCTCTATTTTGTTGTCCCTCCAAAGCTTCTTCAACAGTCTCCATCCCGCCCCAGCCCAGCGTTCGCTCTCTCCTGCTCCCTCCTGCTCATTCTGCGTCTCTTCCTCTGTCCCTGCTGCCCCTTCCCGCAGCTCCGGCCCCGTTCCCTGGCCCTCTTTTGCTCCTCTTGTCTCTCCGTTCTGCTTCCTGCCCCTGTCTCTTGGGTCTCTATTTCTCGGCTCCGCTCTCTGGGCCATGCTCGCTTCAGACTCCCAGGCCAACCGCCCCGGCAGCCGCTCTCTGCAGCTGGGACGCGGCGGGGAGCTCTCCTGCGGCAGCACGACAGCGGCCAATGGGGCCCGGCACCGGCGCCTCGGCCCTCGTGCCGGAGCGGGGCCGCTCCCAGGCAGCGGCGGCAGCTGGAGCTGTGGCCCGGGAAGCGGGGCCGGCACAGCCCCACAGCCCCGGGCCCGCCCCTCCCGGCCCCAGTGGCAGAGAGCAGGGATGAGGTGGCAAACCAAAGCACTGGCCACTGGACAGAGCAACACACAAGGCAAATGCCAGGCACGCTTTTTGCCAGACCCCATTGAATCCAGAGCTCTTTTGCTGCCGCAGTGGCATGTCAGCTCCCTCAGAAGCAGCCGAGGCATTTCAGAAAGGGCACTGCAGGGCATGAGCATGCATATGTCCCACAGCTCTCAGTTGTGCATCTGGAAGGCTGCAAGTGTGGGTGTCTATATGAGAAGAGTTTGTCAGGCTTGCTTCAAGGCTTGAGGCACAGCTCTCTTCTCAACAGAGCCTTGGGCTGCCCTCTCAGGAGGTGGCTATCTCAGAGCTGCTGCTATCTCAGACAGGCCCATGAGAGACAGCGCAGAGGCGCAGCTGGAGCTGCTGTGGAGAGCAGAGGAGAGGAACAAGGCTGAGGAGCTCAGTGCTTCCTCTTCATCACTTCAAAGGGAAGAGCATTGTCTTGGGACAGTCTTTACCACCCGAGCAAGAAGTAGAAGGACCCCCCCAAAAGCCCACTGTCCAGAGATGCCTTCAAGCATCTCTCCGGCAATTGCTGCCGGCAATATCCTCCCCACACACTGCAGGCAACAGTCAGCCTCAACAGCAGCTGTGCTGCGTTCCTTGGACAGCAGCTTTGCTGCACTCACACCTCCAGCTTTGGCTGCAGATGGCCCAGCTGGAGCAGGCATGGGCAAAGGCCTGCAGGACCACCGTCAGTCGGACTCGTGAGCCCAGGACAGCAGTGCCCTGGCATGCTGGTTTCTTGCAGTGCCTCGCTTTCTTCATCTGAGACAGGCACTCCGTCACTTCTTTCCACCTGGAAGGCCTTCCTACATTCCATCACTTGAGAAATCCAGCAGGAAATACCCCCATCTATATTGCCTGAGTCTTAATCTCCCTGAACTAAAAGTTAAGTCAAGTCCAAAAACAGGGATAAAGGAGCCTGCAACTGCCACACTCGCTCAAGCAAAAGATCACATCAAAGTTTGTGGTAATCGGCGGAAGAAATGCGGCACTCAATATGAGTGATCAGCAAATCTCAAAACGTTATTGGTAGGCACATACATTTATATTGGTGTTAATGAGGCCAATACATATTGCAAAAGGCGAGCTCATTCTTGGTTAGTTACTTATCAGCTAACTACGCCTACCTTAGCATTCTTGTGGCTACTATGTTGCAGCTGTCCACATCTTTTCTTCATATTTCTAACTAACGATCCTCTCCCCCATCCTGATGTTGCACCAAGGGCACAGTGCCCTTGCCAGGTTTGGACATTGACTGCTGACTCCTATCCTCATCTCCTTCTTGCTTAACTAACGCTATTATATCAGTGTGACCTTTGTCAACTAGCTAGCTGTTCACAAAATCCTCCACAAAAGTTCTCTGTTGCATTCCAGCTCTGGGCTTTTTTCCCATACTGCGTGCGACAAGACTGTAATTTTTATTATAATTATATTCACTGCTATCCATCTAATTTTTAAGAAGGCTCCTGTGATTGATAGGACATTCCTTCCCCTCTCACACAGCCCGGCTCCAGCCTTCTGCTCCTTGATGCTCCTCTCTTGAAGCTCTTCGGGGAGGGACTGCCACGACCTAAGTCACCACCTCGGGTCTCCTTGATGTGCTCACTGCTGGACAGCCATCCCTCGCAGAACATCTTTCCCTCTCTGCCCAGACCTTCCTGATTCGGGGCAGCATCCCAAATGAGCTCCCAGAGAAGTTTCTGCATGTCACTGCTAGCCAGCGTGTCCCCATGCTGGTGCAGGAAAGCTTTGTGAACGGCCACTGCTGGGAAAGCAGGCTGAGGTGGCACAAGCAGCTCCTGTACTGCAGTGCAAGCTTCTCAGAGCTCCTGTCACAGCCCCAGCCCTGCTCCCAGCTCTGTGCGTTCTGCCCCAACAGAAACAGCCGCAGCAGGCAAGAATTTACTGCTTTTGGAAAAATATTTATTTATCAAGATCAAGAAAACAATCATTGTCTGCTAATACCAAGTATCACTATCACTAAATGTACCACTATCACAAAAACAATCACCATCCTCCAATATTAACTATCACTATCGCTAATACAATCACTGTCCTCTAATATCAAAGAACGCTATCATTAAAACAATCACTATCCTCTAATATTAACTATCACTATCATTGAAACAACCACCACCCTCTAATATCAAGTATCCCTATCACTATCACTAAAAGAATCACTACCACTATCACTATTTATGACTATCACTATCACTAATACAATCACCCTCCTCTAATATCAAGTAACGCTATCATTGAAACAATCACTATCCCCTAATATTAAAGAACGCTATCATTAAAACCATCACTATCCTCTAATATTAACTATCACTATCATTAAAACAACCACCACCCTCTAATGTCAAGTGTCCCTATCACTATCACTAAAAGAATCACTACCACTATCACTATCTATGGCTATCACTATCACTATCTATGGCTATCACTATCACTAATCATCATCCTCTAAGAGATAGTAGTCCTGCAGGTATTGGTGGTAGGAGGGCCAAGAGGATGCTGTGGGCTGAGGTGACTCCAGGGAAATCCAGTGGTCCCGTGAAGAGGCGTTGTCAGCCAGAGCACAGAAGGAGCAGGTGGGCAGAGGTGACGGGTATGCGCTCATGTTCTTGTACAGCCGGGCGAGCTCTGCTGCAAAGAGCTCAGGAAACAGGCGGCAGCTGTCCCTGAACCCGTTGCCTTGGGCTCTCTCGCCGCTTCCCGCTCCTTCTCCTGGCTCTGCTTCACCTCTAGGCTGACCACAGCTTTCCCAGGAAGAGTCCCAGTCCTGTCCTGTTGCCTCTTTGTCCTCCTGGCTCCTCCTGCAGAAACAGATTTCCAAGAAGACTCCTCACAGATAGCAATTTGGAGCACAGTTTCCTCAGAGCCCTGCTAGGAGCCACCTGGGCGCTCCTGCATGCTGCAAAGACTTCCTTGCCAATGGCAGCAATTAATAACTCACCTGTCTCTCTTCAGCAGCTGATGCATGACTAGATAGCCAGACACTGCCCCAAGCAGAAGCAAAGCTGAGGCTGCTACTGTCCCTACTAGGATGTAGTACTTGCTCGGGTCACAGTGTCCAGCAGTCTGGGCTTTTTGCCCACCGGATGACCCTGGCAGGAGAAGAGACAATGCAAGAGTCAGCGTTTGTGCTCTGCACTAGGCATAACCCCACAGTGTGCTTCAGATGCCCAAGGACTGGCACTGCCAGTGGATCAGAACTGACATCTGATGCTGTCTTCAGAGATGGCTTCCTCTGGCTCTGGTGTCTTAGCATCAGGGACCAAGAGGGATCCCATCGAGCTCTCATGCACAAGAGGCCAGTGTGTGCCAGGGAGCAGCACTGCCCCATCTAGTCCTCCGGGCTGCAGGCCCGGGCTGCGTGCTGGGCACCTGCAATTCACCCATGGAGAGCACTGCAGGGATGCAGCAGAAATGCTGCTCTTTGCCCAAGACAGCATCTAGCAAGCACTCACCTGAATATTCCTCAGGCTCAGCAAGTGTCCTGGTGTCCTCTATTGGTTCTCTTTTTTCATGTGAGCCTGGCACAATGTCACTTTCTTCCACAGCTAAGGTCTCCGGCACAGTCTCAGAATCTGTCTCTTCAGAAAAACAAGACATTGCACACATTAAGCAGAAGCCACTGCCCCTCAGCACAAGCAGGGTACCATGGCCTGGGCATTGCGGCAAGCGGCGCTGACGAGGCCGCTGTCCCCCCCAAGACAGGAGGAATCGACAGCTGGATTTTCTGCAGTGCAACAAGAAGTGCAGACCCAAACCAGCCAAGACTTAATCAACCAAATGACCCACAGAAGGAGTACCTTCAGGTTCCCCCTCACCCTTGGACTCCAGCTTCAAGCCGTCCCTGAGCCTGAGCTTTGCAAGGGGCAGCCAAGGCTTGCTCTGATGTCATTGCTGCCTCCATGCGGTGCTGAGCGTGTGGCGAACCCAAATTCAGCACTGGCCTTTGCCCAACATCTGGATGCCAATGTCTGCACAGAGCAGCCCTGGCCAGGAATGCTACAACTGCAGCAGCAGCTGGAGATGCCCCTGGCAGTCATCTGGAAGCACAGCTGCCAGCAGAGGCTGTGCTGGACCATCTCTAGGGCTCCCTGCAGGAGGTGTGAAATGCAGTGGGCCTGCAGCAAGACTCTGACTGAGTGCTTCTGGCTGTCCAGGATACAGCACATGCCTACAGGAAGCAAAAGCTCAGCTTCCCGGCTGCCAGGGTTAATAGAGTGGGATATACTAACCAGACGGGGCTTCATGCAAGGCTGCCAGGAGCTCCTCTGGAACATCCGGCAATCCTTCAGGGAACTCTTCAGGAACCTTGTCATCGTTCATCCCTATTGTTAGATTTACAAAAGCACGTTAACCTATGACGGTATTTTTCTCGTGAATAAAACAGGGAAAAGGGGCGCTCCTTTTTGTGAAGGCAGGACAGACTGACTACTCACGCTTGAGGTACCAGCTCGGAGTCAGCACGGTATCTGCCCCTCGCTCAGGGGCTGAAAGAGCACTCTCTGTGTCCACAACTACAAGCAAACACCCACAAGAAGTTACCATCACGTGCACTGCCCTGATGGGCACACCTCAAGGCCTGGATGTGGGAGGCACTGATAGGGCACGCTCAGGCAGGTCTGCATCCTCACAGCTGCAGGGGGGTCTGGCTGCCCTTGGGACACTGAGCTGGCAGCTCCCACATGAAGGGAAAAGCCGTGGCGTGCCCACATGATCTGTGTGCGGGTCAGCCCTGGAGCCGGACCAGAAGGCTGGCCAACCAGAGCGGAGGGACGGACAGCCACTGCTGAGTGATGGAGAACTGCTGCTGAGCTTCCGGGCCTGACCCGACCCTCCCCACATCCTTGCTCCTTAGGAAGCTCTCTCCATGCTGCACCCTAAAGCAGCTGCAGCCCCTCACACCTCCCCTGGAGCCTCTGCCCCTCTGCCTGCCCCGTGGTGCCTTCCTGGCTCAGCCATCCCGGCTCAGCCATCCCTGCTCCCGGCCCCGCTGCTGCCAGCCAGGGCTGTGTGCTGGCCCCTGCCTGCCTACCTGCTCCCTGCCCAGCTGCTGGAGCACTCTGGGCATTCTGGGCTGGCAGGGCCACGAGAAAGAGCAGCAGGAGGTAGCGGCTCAGGACCATGATCCCCCCTGCTAGAAACACTCTTCTGCTGCTGCTGCTGCTGCTGCTGCTGCTGCTGCTGCTGCAGTGTTGCCCAGAGTGAGCACTGAAGAGCACAGTGGGGCTCTGGAACCTGACATCAAACAGAGCTCTGTGACCTCATACCAAAGTGATGGCTGTGAAGGCCCCAATGTACACCCACGTTGCCTGTGAATTCTTGCACCTCCCCTCTACTGAATTTCCTTCTTCTGCACAGGAATGGAAGGAGCCAAATGGAGAAGGGCTGGAGTATTTTGGAGGCAGCATTGTGCATGGGAATGCAGAGGCACTCATGTCTTATTCCTCCGAAATTCCCTAGAAGAAGACCTGGATGAAGGCTGCTGTAAAAAGCCCAAATTCAAGAGTGTTTCTTTGGTAGTATTTTGGTCTGAAAGAATTGTGGCAAAAACCTGCTTTTCCCATGACTTCTGCTATACTTTCATGACCTTTGATGGCAGCACTGCTTCCATCCTCCACTGTCACACAAACATGGCTGTGCAGTGCTGACGCATCTCCCCCGTCAGCCTGCTTTACTCCCTTTTCCACTTCCAATGCTACTTAAAGCTCTCTCAAGGAGCCCTGCTAACTCTGGAGCCAAGAGCCTTTTTCCCTTTGAGGCAGATGTAGCCCATGTGCCACCATCAGGCCTGCTGTCCTGTAGAGTAACCCACGCTCAAACTCCCACACTGTTGCTGGGAACACCAGGCTGCCGGCCATTCACCTCTAGAGCCTTCCTGGGTCTGGCTCACTGCACGTGGCGGAAGAAAATACCACATGCGGCCCAGATCCCTCAAGCAGTCATCCAGAGCCCCTGAGCTCCCTCTGCCTTGTCCTCGGACACCATCAGGCACCGCCACGGGACACACACAAATGTCTTGGTTGCTGCAGATATCAGGTAACACTGCTGGCCTTTTAGCCGAGCAGCTCTTCTGGCAAATAAATATGCATGACTTATGTGTGCCAGGCAACCTCCGCTCAGAAGCTCTTGGACAGCCTTCTAGAGCACCTTTGGTACAGTTGTCCCTGAAGCACCACTTAAGCCCCAGGTGTTTCCAGCTACAAGCAAAGAGGCACTGACAGATTTCCACCCTTCAGGTCTCTCTCCAAGGCTCGTAAGAGTCCTATGCAGCTGACAAGCTGCAGAAACTCGGCCCATGGCATCCTCTGGAATCAAGCACACATCACTGCCCACCGTGAAGGCCGGAGCCCATAATGAGCAGAGGGCCAGAGCAGGCTGGAGGGTGTCTTGGTGACATCTCCTTCCTACGTAGGACCCAGGCAGGCTGCCCAGCTGCCTCGGCCTTGGCTCTGAGCACCATCTCGGGCCCTCCATTCCTGCCCGAGGGGAGGCACCGATGAACACGGCCCTCCTTTGTTCCTTGAGGGGCCACACGCCCAGGCTCTCCCTTACCGCGCTCCGCGCCATTGTGCTGCTCGGCGGCCCGTCACCGGCTGCGGCACCAGTGTCCCCAGAGCTCCTGTGCTGCTGCTGAAGCCGCCCGCGGCGTGTGGCCCAGCGGGGCGGCAGCGCTGCCCGCAGCCCGCGGCCTCCTCGTCCCCTGCTGCCGCCATTGCGCACGGGGCCCTGAGGGGCGGGCACGGGGCTGCGGGGCTGTGCCGGCTCCGCTTGCCGGGCCTCAGCCCCAGCTGCTGCCGCTGGCTCGCAGCGACCACTGCAGCAGGAAAACACCTCGGGCTTTACTGGATTACATACAAAAACTGCCCCCGGTCTTCTCCTTTTGTGTTGCTCTAGCCACTTGCCCGTCCCTTGCTTGCCCGCTATAGCCCTGTTCTTTGCCACTCGCTCTCTATTTTGTTGTCCCTCCAAAGCTTCTTCAACAGTCTCCATCCCGCCCCAGCCCAGCGTTCGCTCTCTCCTGCTCCCTCCTGCTCATTCTGCGTCTCTTCCTCTGTCCCTGCTGCCCCTTCCCGCAGCTCCGGCCCCGTTCCCTGGCCCTCTTTTGCTCCTCTTGTCTCTCCGTTCTGCTTCCTGCCCCTGTCTCTTGGGTCTCTATTTCTCGGCTCCGCTCTCTGGGCCATGCTCGCTTCAGACTCCCAGGCCAACCGCCCCGGCAGCCGCTCTCTGCAGCTGGGACGTGGCGGGGAGCTCTCCTGCGGCAGCACGACAGCGGCCAATGGGGCCCGGCACCGGCGCCTCGGCCCTCGTGCCGGAGCGGGGCCGCTCCCAGGCAGCGGCGGCAGCTGGAGCTGTGGCCCGGGAAGCGGGGCCGGCACAGCCCCACAGCCCCGGGCCCGCCCCTCCCGGCCCCAGTGGCAGAGAGCAGGGATGAGGTGGCAAACCAAAGCACTGGCCACTGGACAGAGCAACACACAAGGCAAATGCCAGGCACGCTTTTTGCCGGACCCCATTGAATCCAGAGCTCTTTTGCTGCCGCAGTGGCATGTCAGCTCCCTCAGAAGCAGCCGAGGCATTTCAGAAAGGGCACTGCAGGGCATGAGCATGCATATGTCCCACAGCTCTCAGTTGTGCATCTGGAAGGCTGCAAGTGTGGGTGTCTATATGAGAAGAGTTTGTCAGGCTTGCTTCAAGGCTTGAGGCACAGCTCTCTTCTCAACAGAGCCTTGGGCTGCCCTCTCAGGAGGTGGCTATCTCAGAGCTGCTGCTATCTCAGACAGGCCCATGAGAGACAGCGCAGAGGCGCAGCTGGAGCTGCTGTGGAGAGCAGAGGAGAGGAACAAGGCTGAGGAGCTCAGTGCTTCCTCTTCATCACTTCAAAGGGAAGAGCATTGTCTTGGGACAGTCTTTACCACCCGAGCAAGAAGTAGAAGGACCCCCCCAAAAGCCCACTGTCCAGAGATGCCTTCAAGCATCTCTCCGGCAATTGCTGCCGGCAATATCCTCCCCACACACTGCAGGCAACAGTCAGCCTCAACAGCAGCTGTGCTGCGTTCCTTGGACAGCAGCTTTGCTGCACTCACACCTCCAGCTTTGGCTGCAGATGGCCCAGCTGGAGCAGGCATGGGCAAAGGCCTGCAGGACCACCGTCAGTCGGACTCGTGAGCCCAGGACAGCAGTGCCCTGGCATGCTGGTTTCTTGCAGTGCCTCGCTTTCTTCATCTGAGACAGGCACTCCGTCACTTCTTTCCACCTGGAAGGCCTTCCTACATTCCATCACTTGAGAAATCCAGCAGGAAATACCCCCATCTATATTGCCTGAGTCTTAATCTCCCTGAACTAAAAGTTAAGTCAAGTCCAAAAACAGGGATAAAGGAGCCTGCAACTGCCACACTCGCTCAAGCAAAAGATCACATCAAAGTTTGTGGTAATCGGCGGAAGAAATGCGGCACTCAATATGAGTGATCAGCAAATCTCAAAACTTTATTGGTAGGCACATACATTTATATTGGTGTTAATGAGGCCAATACATATTGCAAAAGGCGAGCTCATTCTTGGTTAGTTACTTATCAGCTAACTACGCCTACCTTAGCATTCTTGTGGCTACTATGTTGCAGCTGTCCACATCTTTTCTTCATATTTCTAACTAACGATCCTCTCCCCCATCCTGATGTTGCACCAAGGGCACAGTGCCCTTGCCAGGTTTGGACATTGACTGCTGACTCCTATCCTCATCTCCTTCTTGCTTAACTAACGCTATTATATCAGTGTGACCTTTGTCAACTAGCTAGCTGTTCACAAAATCCTCCACAAAAGTTCTCTGTTGCATTCCAGCTCTGGGCTTTTTTCCCATACTGCGTGCGACAAGACTGTAATTTTTATTATAATTATATTCACTGCTATCCATCTAATTTTTAAGAAGGCTCCTGTGATTGATAGGACATTCCTTCCCCTCTCACACAGCCCGGCTCCAGCCTTCTGCTCCTTGATGCTCCTCTCTTGAAGCTCTTCGGGGAGGGACTGCCACGACCTAAGTCACCACCTCGGGTCTCCTTGATGTGCTCACTGCTGGACAGCCATCCCTCGCAGAACATCTTTCCCTCTCTGCCCAGACCTTCCTGATTCGGGGCAGCATCCCAAATGAGCTCCCAGAGAAGTTTCTGCATGTCACTGCTAGCCAGCGTGTCCCCATGCTGGTGCAGGAAAGCTTTGTGAACGGCCACTGCTGGGAAAGCAGGCTGAGGTGGCACAAGCAGCTCCTGTACTGCAGTGCAAGCTTCTCAGAGCTCCTGTCACAGCCCCAGCCCTGCTCCCAGCTCTGTGCGTTCTGCCCCAACAGAAACAGCCGCAGCAGGCAAGAATTTACTGCTTTTGGAAAAATATTTATTTATCAAGATCAAGAAAACAATCATTGTCTGCTAATACCAAGTATCACTATCACTAAATGTACCACTATCACAAAAACAATCACCATCCTCCAATATTAACTATCACTATCGCTAATACAATCACTGTCCTCTAATATCAAAGAACGCTATCATTAAAACAATCACTATCCTCTAATATTAACTATCACTATCATTGAAACAACCACCACCCTCTAATATCAAGTATCCCTATCACTATCACTAAAAGAATCACTACCACTATCACTATTTATGACTATCACTATCACTAATACAATCACCCTCCTCTAATATCAAGTAACGCTATCATTGAAACAATCACTATCCCCTAATATTAAAGAACGCTATCATTAAAACCATCACTATCCTCTAATATTAACTATCACTATCATTAAAACAACCACCACCCTCTAATATCAAGTGTCCCTATCACTATCACTAAAAGAATCACTACCACTATCACTATCTATGGCTATCACTATCACTATCTATGGCTATCACTATCACTAATCATCATCCTCTAAGAGATAGTAGTCCTGCAGGTATTGGTGGTAGGAGGGCCAAGAGGATGCTGTGGGCTGAGGTGACTCCAGGGAAATCCAGTGGTCCCGTGAAGAGGCGTTGTCAGCCAGAGCACAGAAGGAGCAGGTGGGCAGAGGTGACGGGTATGCGCTCATGTTCTTGTACAGCCGGGCGAGCTCTGCTGCAAAGAGCTCAGGAAACAGGCGGCAGCTGTCCCTGAACCCGTTGCCTTGGGCTCTCTCGCCGCTTCCCGCTCCTTCTCCTGGCTCTGCTTCACCTCTAGGCTGACCACAGCTTTCCCAGGAAGAGTCCCAGTCCTGTCCTGTTGCCTCTTTGTCCTCCTGGCTCCTCCTGCAGAAACAGATTTCCAAGAAGACTCCTCACAGATAGCAATTTGGAGCACAGTTTCCTCAGAGCCCTGCTAGGAGCCACCTGGGCGCTCCTGCATGCTGCAAAGACTTCCTTGCCAATGGCAGCAATTAATAACTCACCTGTCTCTCTTCAGCAGCTGATGCATGACTAGATAGCCAGACACTGCCCCAAGCAGAAGCAAAGCTGAGGCTGCTACTGTCCCTACTAGGATGTAGTACTTGCTCGGGTCACGGTGTCCAGCAGTCTGGGCTTTTTGCCCACCGGATGACCCTGGCAGGAGAAGAGACAATGCAAGAGTCAGCGTTTGTGCTCTGCACTAGGCATAACCCCACAGTGTGCTTCAGATGCCCAAGGACTGGCACTGCTAGTGGATCAGAACTGACATCTGATGCTGTCTTCAGAGATGGCTTCCTCTGGCTCTGGTGTCTTAGCATCAGGGACCAAGAGGGATCCCATCGAGCTCTCATGCACAAGAGGCCAGTGTGTGCCAGGGAGCAGCACTGCCCCATCTAGTCCTCCGGGCTGCAGGCCCGGGCTGCGTGCTGGGCACCTGCAATTCACCCATGGAGAGCACTGCAGGGATGCAGCAGAAATGCTGCTCTTTGCCCAAGACAGCATCTAGCAAGCACTCACCTGAATATTCCTCAGGCTCAGCAAGTGTCCTGGTGTCCTCTATTGGTTCTCTTTTTTCATGTGAGCCTGGCACAATGTCACTTTCTTCCACAGCTAAGGTCTCCGGCACAGTCTCAGAATCTGTCTCTTCAGAAAAACAAGACATTGCACACATTAAGCAGAAGCCACTGCCCCTCAGCACAAGCAGGGTACCATGGCCTGGGCATTGCGGCAAGCGGCGCTGACGAGGCCGCTGTCCCCCCCAAGACAGGAGGAATCGACAGCTGGATTTTCTGCAGTGCAACAAGAAGTGCAGACCCAAACCAGCCAAGACTTAATCAACCAAATGACCCACAGAAGGAGTACCTT
Organism: Passer domesticus; assembly: GCF_036417665.1. Classification (NCBI taxonomy): domain Eukaryota; kingdom Metazoa; phylum Chordata; class Aves; order Passeriformes; family Passeridae; genus Passer; species Passer domesticus. The sequence goes on along the minus strand of NC_087512.1, from coordinate 75,705,259 downwards.
CAGGTTCCCCCTCACCCTTGGACTCCAGCTTCAAGCCGTCCCTGAGCCTGAGCTTTGCAAGGGGCAGCCAAGGCTTGCTCTGATGTCATTGCTGCCTCCATGCGGTGCTGAGCGTGTGGCGAACCCAAATTCAGCACTGGCCTTTGCCCAACATCTGGATGCCAATGTCTGCACAGAGCAGCCCTGGCCAGGAATGCTACAACTGCAGCAGCAGCTGGAGATGCCCCTGGCAGTCATCTGGAAGCACAGCTGCCAGCAGAGGCTGTACTGGACCATCTCTAGGGCTCCCTGCAGGAGGTGTGAAATGCAGTGGGCCTGCAGCAAGACTCTGACTGAGTGCTTCTGGCTGTCCAGGATACAGCACATGCCTACAGGAAGCAAAAGCTCAGCTTCCCGGCTGCCAGGGTTAATAGAGTGGGATATACTAACCAGACGGGGCTTCATGCAAGGCTGCCAGGAGCTCCTCTGGAACATCCGGCAATCCTTCAGGGAACTCTTCAGGAACCTTGTCATCGTTCATCCCTATTGTTAGATTTACAAAAGCACGTTAACCTATGACGGTATTTTTCTCGTGAATAAAACAGGGAAAAGGGGCGCTCCTTTTTGTGAAGGCAGGACAGACTGACTACTCACGCTTGAGGTACCAGCTCGGAGTCAGCACGGTATCTGCCCCTCGCTCAGGGGCTGAAAGAGCACTCTCTGTGTGCACAACTACAACCAAACACCCACAAGAAGTTACCATCACGTGCACTGCCCTGATGGGCACACCTCAAGGCCTGGATGTGGGAGGCACTGATAGGGCACGCTCAGGCAGGTCTGCATCCTCACAGCTGCAGGGGGGTCTGGCTGCCCTTGGGACACTGAGCTGGCAGCTCCCACATGAAGGGAAAAGCCGTGGCGTGCCCACATGATCTGTGTGCGGGTCAGCCCTGGAGCCGGACCAGAAGGCTGGACAACCAGAGCGGAGGGACGGACAGCCACTGCTGAGTGATGGAGAACTGCTGCTGAGCTTCCGGGCCTGACCCGACCCTCCCCACATCCTTGCTCCTTAGGAAGCTCTCTCCATGCTGCACCCTAAAGCAGCTGCAGCCCCTCACACCTCCCCTGGAGCCTCTGCCCCTCTGCCTGCCCCGTGGTGCCTTCCTGGCTCAGCCATCCCGGCTCAGCCATCCCTGCTCCCGGCCCCGCTGCTGCCAGCCAGGGCTGTGTGCTGGCCCCTGCCTGCCTACCTGCTCCCTGCCCAGCTGCTGGAGCACTCTGGGCATTCTGGGCTGGCAGGGCCACGAGAAAGAGCAGCAGGAGGTAGCGGCTCAGGACCATGATCCCCCCTGCTAGAAACACTCTTCTGCTGCTGCTGCTGCTGCTGCTGCTGCTGCTGCTGCTGCTGCTGCTGCTGCAGTGTTGCCCAGAGTGAGCACTGAAGAGCACAGTGGGGCTCTGGAACCTGACATCAAACAGAGCTCTGTGACCTCATACCAAAGTGATGGCTGTGAAGGCCCCAATGTACACCCACGTTGCCTGTGAATTCTTGCACCTCCCCTCTACTGAATTTCCTTCTTCTGCACAGGAATGGAAGGAGCCAAATGGAGAAGGGCTGGAGTATTTTGGAGGCAGCATTGTGCATGGGAATGCAGAGGCACTCATGTCTTATTCCTCCGAAATTCCCTAGAAGAAGACCTGGATGAAGGCTGCTGTAAAAAGCCCAAATTCAAGAGTGTTTCTTTGGTAGTATTTTGGTCTGAAAGAATTGTGGCAAAAACCTGCTTTTCCCATGACTTCTGCTATACTTTCATGACCTTTGATGGCAGCACTGCTTCCATCCTCCACTGTCACACAAACATGGCTGTGCAGTGCTGACGCATCTCCCCCGTCAGCCTGCTTTACTCCCTTTTCCACTTCCAATGCTACTTAAAGCTCTCTCAAGGAGCCCTGCTAACTCTGGAGCCAAGAGCCTTTTTCCCTTTGAGGCAGATGTAGCCCATGTGCCACCATCAGGCCTGCTGTCCTGTAGAGTAACCCACGCTCAAACTCCCACACTGTTGCTGGGAACACCAGGCTGCCGGCCATTCACCTCTAGAGCCTTCCTGGGTCTGGCTCACTGCACGTGGCGGAAGAAAATACCACATGCGGCCCAGATCCCTCAAGCAGTCATCCAGAGCCCCTGAGCTCCCTCTGCCTTGTCCTCGGACACCATCAGGCACCGCCACGGGACACACACAAATGTCTTGGTTGCTGCAGATATCAGGTAACACTGCTGGCCTTTTAGCCGAGCAGCTCTTCTGGCAAATAAATATGCATGATTTATGTGTGCCAGGCAACCTCCGCTCAGAAGCTCTTGGACAGCCTTCTAGAGCACCTTTGGTACAGTTGTCCCTGAAGCACCACTTAAGCCCCAGGTGTTTCCAGCTGCAAGCAAAGAGGCACTGACAGATTTCCACCCTTCAGGTCTCTCTCCAAGGCTCGTAAGAGTCCTATGCAGCTGACAAGCTGCAGAAACTCGGCCCATGGCATCCTCTGGAATCAAGCACACATCACTGCCCACCGTGAAGGCCGGAGCCCATAATGAGCAGAGGGCCAGAGCAGGCTGGAGGGTGTCTTGGTGACATCTCCTTCCTACGTAGGACCCAGGCAGGCTGCCCAGCTGCCTCGGCCTTGGCTCTGAGCACCATCTCGGGCCCTCCATTCCTGCCCGAGGGGAGGCACCGATGAACACGGCCCTCCTTTGTTCCTTGAGGGGCCACACGCCCAGGCTCTCCCTTACCGCGCTCCGCGCCACTGTGCTGCTCGGCGGCCCGTCACCGGCTGTGGCACCAGTGTCCCCAGAGCTCCTGTGCTGCTGCTGAAGCCGCCCGCGGCGTGTGGCCCGGCGGGGCGGCAGCGCTGCCCGCAGCCCGCGGCCTCCTCGTCCCCTGCTGCCGCCATTGCGCACGGGGCCCTGAGGGGCGGGCACGGGGCTGCGGGGCTGTGCCGGCCCCGCTTGCCGGGCCTCAGCCCCAGCTGCTGCCGCTGGCTGGCAGCGACCACTGCAGCAGGAAAACACCTCGGGCTTTACTGGATTACATACAAAAACTGCCCCCGGTCTTCTCCTTTTGTGTTGCTCTAGCCACTTGCCCGTCCCTTGCTTGCCCGCTATAGCCCTGTTCTTTGCCACTCGCTCTCTATTTTGTTGTCCCTCCAAAGCTTCTTCAACAGTCTCCATCCCGCCCCAGCCCAGCGTTCGCTCTCTCCTGCTCCCTCCTGCTCATTCTGCGTCTCTTCCTCTGTCCCTGCTGCCCCTTCCCGCAGCTCCGGCCCCGTTCCCTGGCCCTCTTTTGCTCCTCTTGTCTCTCCATTCTGCTTCCTGCCCCTGTCTCTTGGGTCTCTATTTCTCGGCTCCGCTCTCTGGGCCATGCTCGCTTCAGACTCCCAGGCCAACCGCCCCGGCAGCCGCTCTCTGCAGCTGGGACGCGGCGGGGAGCTCTCCTGCGGCGGCACGACAGCGGCCAATGGGGCCCGGCACCGGCGCCTCGGCCCTCGTGCCGGAGCGGGGCCGCTCCCAGGCAGCGGCGGCAGCTGGAGCTGTGGCCCGGGAAGCGGGGCCGGCACAGCCCCACAGCCCCGGGCCCGCCCCTCCCGGCCCCAGTGGCAGAGAGCAGGGATGAGGTGGCAAACCAAAGCACTGGCCACTGGACAGAGCAACACACAAGGCAAATGCCAGGCACGCTTTTTGCCGGACCCCATTGAATCCAGAGCTCTTTTGCTGCCGCAGTGGCATGTCAGCTCCCTCAGAAGCAGCCGAGGCATTTGAGAAAGGGCACTGCAGGGCATGAGCATGCATATGTCCCACAGCTCTCAGTTGTGCATCTGGAAGGCTGCAAGTATGGGTGTCTATATGAGAAGAGTTTGTCAGGCTTGCTTCAAGGCTTGAGGCACAGCTCTCTTCTCAACAGAGCCTTGGGCTGCCCTCTCAGGAGGTGGCTATCTCAGAGCTGCTGCTATCTCAGACAGGCCCATGAGAGACAGCGCAGAGGCGCAGCTGGAGCTGCTGTGGAGAGCAGAGGAGAGGAACAAGGCTGAGGAGCTCAGTGCTTCCTCTTCATCACTTCAAAGGGAAGAGCATTGTCTTGGGACAGTCTTTACCACCCGAGCAAGAAGTAGAAGGACCCCCCCAAAAGCCCACTGTCCAGAGATGCCTTCAAGCATCTCTCCGGCAATTGCTGCCGGCAATATCCTCCCCACACACTGCAGGCAACAGTCAGCCTCAACAGCAGCTGTGCTGCGTTCCTTGGACAGCAGCTTTGCTGCACTCACACCTCCAGCTTTGGCTGCAGATGGCCCAGCTGGAGCAGGCATGGGCAAAGGCCTGCAGGACCACCGTCAGTCGGACTCGTGAGCCCAGGACAGCAGTGCCCTGGCATGCTGGTTTCTTGCAGTGCCTCGCTTTCTTCATCTGAGACAGGCACTCCGTCACTTCTTTCCACCTGGAAGGCCTTCCTACATTCCATCACTTGAGAAATCCAGCAGGAAATACCCCCATCTATATTGCCTGAGTCTTAATCTCCCTGAACTAAAAGTTAAGTCAAGTCCAAAAACAGGGATAAAGGAGCCTGCAACTGCCACACTCGCTCAAGCAAAAGATCACATCAAAGTTTGTGGTAATCGGCGGAAGAAATGCGGCACTCAATATGAGTGATCAGCAAATCTCAAAACTTTATTGGTAGGCACATACATTTATATTGGTGTTAATGAGGCCAATACATATTGCAAAAGGCGAGCTCATTCTTGGTTAGTTACTTATCAGCTAACTACGCCTACCTTAGCATTCTTGTGGCTACTATGTTGCAGCTGTCCACATCTTTTCTTCATATTTCTAACTAACGATCCTCTCCCCCATCCTGATGTTGCACCAAGGGCACAGTGCCCTTGCCAGGTTTGGACATTGACTGCTGACTCCTATCCTCATCTCCTTCTTGCTTAACTAACGCTATTATATCAGTGTGACCTTTGTCAACTAGCTAGCTGTTCACAAAATCCTCCACAAAAGTTCTCTGTTGCATTCCAGCTCTGGGCTTTTTTCCCATACTGCGTGCGACAAGACTGTAATTTTTATTATAATTATATTCACTGCTATCCATCTAATTTTTAAGAAGGCTCCTGTGATTGATAGGACATTCCTTCCCCTCTCACACAGCCCGGCTCCAGCCTTCTGCTCCTTGATGCTCCTCTCTTGAAGCTCTTCGGGGAGGGACTGCCACGACCTAAGTCACCACCTCGGGTCTCCTTGATGTGCTCACTGCTGGACAGCCATCCCTCGCAGAACATCTTTCCCTCTCTGCCCAGACCTTCCTGATTCGGGGCAGCATCCCAAATGAGCTCCCAGAGAAGTTTCTGCATGTCACTGCTAGCCAGCGTGTCCCCATGCTGGTGCAGGAAAGCTTTGTGAACGGCCACTGCTGGGAAAGCAGGCTGAGGTGGCACAAGCAGCTCCTGCACTGCAGTGCAAGTTTCTCAGAGCTCCTGTCACAGCCCCAGCCCTGCTCCCAGCTCTGTGCGTTCTGCCCCAACAGAAACAGCCGCAGCAGGCAAGAATTTACTGCTTTTGGAAAAATATTTATTTATCAAGATCAAGAAAACAATCATTGTCTGCTAATACCAAGTATCACTATCACTAAATGTACCACTATCACAAAAACAATCACCATCCTCCAATACTAACTATCACTATCGCTAATACAATCACTGTCCTCTAATATCAAAGAACGCTATCATTAAAACAATCACTATCCTCTAATAATAACTATCACTATCATTGAAACAACCACCACCCTCTAATATCAAGTATCCCTATCACTATCACTAAAAGAATCACTACCACTATCACTATTTATGACTATCACTATCACTAATACAATCACCCTCCTCTAATATCAAGTAACGCTATCATTGAAACAATCACTATCCCCTAATATTAAAGAACGCTATCATTAAAACCATCACTATCCTCTAATATTAACTATCACTATCATTAAAACAACCACCACCCTCTAATATCAAGTGTCCCTATCACTATCACTAAAAGAATCACTACCACTATCACTATCTATGGCTATCACTATCACTATCTATGGCTATCACTATCACTAATCATCATCCTCTAAGAGATAGTAGTCCTGCAGGTATTGGTGGTAGGAGGGCCAAGAGGATGCTGTGGGCTGAGGTGACTCCAGGGAAATCCAGTGGTCCCGTGAAGAGGCGTTGTCAGCCAGAGCACAGAAGGAGCAGGTGGGCAGAGGTGACGGGTATGCGCTCATGTTCTTGTACAGCCGGGCGAGCTCTGCTGCAAAGAGCTCAGGAAACAGGCGGCAGCTGTCCCTGAACCCGTTGCCTTGGGCTCTCTCGCCGCTTCCCGCTCCTTCTCCTGGCTCTGCTTCACCTCTAGGCTGACCACAGCTTTCCCAGGAAGAGTCCCAGTCCTGTCCTGTTGCCTCTTTGTCCTCCTGGCTCCTCCTGCAGAAACAGATTTCCAAGAAGACTCCTCACAGATAGCAATTTGGAGCACAGTTTCCTCAGAGCCCTGCTAGGAGCCACCTGGGCGCTCCTGCATGCTGCAAAGACTTCCTTGCCAATGGCAGCAATTAATAACTCACCTGTCTCTCTTCAGCAGCTGATGCATGACTAGATAGCCAGACACTGCCCCAAGCAGAAGCAAAGCTGAGGCTGCTACTGTCCCTACTAGGATGTAGTACTTGCTCGGGTCACGGTGTCCAGCAGTCTGGGCTTTTTGCCCACCGGATGACCCTGGCAGGAGAAGAGACAATGCAAGAGTCAGCGTTTGTGCTCTGCACTAGGCATAACCCCACAGTGTGCTTCAGATGCCCAAGGACTGGCACTGCTAGTGGATCAGAACTGACATCTGATGCTGTCTTCAGAGATGGCTTCCTCTGGCTCTGGTGTCTTAGCATCAGGGACCAAGAGGGATCCCATCGAGCTCTCATGCACAAGAGGCCAGTGTGTGCCAGGGAGCAGCACTGCCCCATCTAGTCCTCCGGGCTGCAGGCCCGGGCTGCGTGCTGGGCACCTGCAATTCACCCATGGAGAGCACTGCAGGGATGCAGCAGAAATGCTGCTCTTTGCCCAAGACAGCATCTAGCAAGCACTCACCTGAATATTCCTCAGGCTCAGCAAGTGTCCTGGTGTCCTCTATTGGTTCTCTTTTTTCATGTGAGCCTGGCACAATGTCACTTTCTTCCACTGCTAAGGTCTCCGGCACAGTCTCAGAATCTGTCTCTTCAGAAAAAAAAACATTGCACACATTAAGCAGAAGCCACTGCCCCTCAGCACAAGCAGGGTACCATGGCCTGGGCATTGCGGCAAGCGGCACTGACGAGGCCGCTGTCCCCCCCAAGACAGGAGGAATCGACAGCTGGATTTTCTGCAGTGCAACAAGAAGTGCAGACCCAAACCAGCCAAGACTTAATCAACCAAATGACCCACAGAAGGAGTACCTTCAGGTTCCCCCTCACCCTTGGACTCCAGCTTCAAGCCGTCCCTGAGCCTGAGCTTTGCAAGGGGCAGCCAAGGCTTGCTCTGATGTCATTGCTGCCTCCATGCGGTGCTGAGCGTGTGGCGAACCCAAATTCAGCACTGGCCTTTGCCCAACATCTGGATGCCAATGTCTGCACAGAGCAGCCCTGGCCAGGAATGCTACAACTGCAGCAGCAGCTGGAGAAGCCCCTGGCAGTCATCTGGAAGCACAGCTGCCAGCAGAGGCTGTGCTGGACCATCTCTAGGGCTCCCTGCAGGAGGTGTGAAATGCAGTGGGCCTGCAGCAAGACTCTGACTGAGTGCTTCTGGCTGTCCAGGATACAGCACATGCCTACAGGAAGCAAAAGCTCAGCTTCCCGGCTGCCAGGGTTAATAGAGTGGGATATACTAACCAGACGGGGCTTCATGCAAGGCTGCCAGGAGCTCCTCTGGAACATCCGGCAATCCTTCAGGGAACTCTTCAGGAACCTTGTCATCGTTCATCCCTATTGTTAGATTTACAAAAGCACGTTAACCTATGACGGTATTTTTCTCGTGAATAAAACAGGGAAAAGGGGCGCTCCTTTTTGTGAAGGCAGGACAGACTGACTACTCACGCTTGAGGTACCAGCTCGGAGTCAGCACGGTATCTGCCCCTCGCTCAGGGGCTGAAAGAGCACTCTCTGTGTCCACAACTACAAGCAAACACCCACAAGAAGTTACCATCACGTGCACTGCCCTGATGGGCACACCTCAAGGCCTGGATGTGGGAGGCACTGATAGGGCACGCTCAGGCAGGTCTGCATCCTCACAGCTGCAGGGGGGTCTGGCTGCCCTTGGGACACTGAGCTGGCAGCTCCCACATGAAGGGAAAAGCCGTGGCGTGCCCACATGATCTGTGTGCGGGTCAGCCCTGGAGCCGGACCAGAAGGCTGGACAACCAGAGCGGAGGGACGGACAGCCACTGCTGAGTGATGGAGAACTGCTGCTGAGCTTCCGGGCCTGACCCGACCCTCCCCACATCCTTGCTTCTTAGGAAGCTCTCTCCATGCTGCACCCTAAAGCAGCTGCAGCCCCTCACACCTCCCCTGGAGCCTCTGCCCCTCTGCCTGCCCCGTGGTGCCTTCCTGGCTCAGCCATCCCTGCTCCCGGCCCCGCTGCTGCCAGCCAGGGCTGTGTGCTGGCCCCTGCCTGCCTACCTGCTCCCTGCCCAGCTGCTGGAGCACTCTGGGCATTCTGGGCTGGCAGGGCCACGAGAAAGAGCAGCAGGAGGTAGCGGCTCAGGACCATGATCCCCCCTGCTAGAAACACTCTTCTGCTGCTGCTGCTGCTGCTGCTGCTGCTGCTGCTGCTGCTGCTGCAGTGTTGCCCAGAGTGAGCACTGAAGAGCACAGTGGGGCTCTGGAACCTGACATCAAACAGAGCTCTGTGACCTCATACCAAAGTGATGGCTGTGAAGGCCCCAATGTACACCCACGTTGCCTGTGAATTCTTGCACCTCCCCTCTACTGAATTTCCTTCTTCTGCACAGGAATGGAAGGAGCCAAATGGAGAAGGGCTGGAGTATTTTGGAGGCAGCATTGTGCATGGGAATGCAGAGGCACTCATGTCTTATTCCTCCGAAATTCCCTAGAAGAAGACCTGGATGAAGGCTGCTGTAAAAAGCCCAAATTCAAGAGTGTTTCTTTGGTAGTATTTTGGTCTGAAAGAATTGTGGCAAAAACCTGCTTTTCCCATGACTTCTGCTATACTTTCATGACCTTTGATGGCAGCACTGCTTCCATCCTCCACTGTCACACAAACATGGCTGTGCAGTGCTGACGCATCTCCCCCGTCAGCCTGCTTTACTCCCTTTTCCACTTCCAATGCTACTTAAAGCTCTCTCAAGGAGCCCTGCTAACTCTGGAGCCAAGAGCCTTTTTCCCTTTGAGGCAGATGTAGCCCATGTGCCACCATCAGGCCTGCTGTCCTGTAGAGTAACCCACGCTCAAACTCCCACACTGTTGCTGGGAACACCAGGCTGCCGGCCATTCACCTCTAGAGCCTTCCTGGGTCTGGCTCACTGCACGTGGCGGAAGAAAATACCACATGCGGCCCAGATCCCTCAAGCAGTCATCCAGAGCCCCTGAGCTCCCTCTGCCTTGTCCTCGGACACCATCAGGCACCGCCACGGGACACACACAAATGTCTTGGTTGCTGCAGATATCAGGTAACACTGCTGGCCTTTTAGCCGAGCAGCTCTTCTGGCAAATAAATATGCATGATTTATGTGTGCCAGGCAACCTCCGCTCAGAAGCTCTTGGACAGCCTTCTAGAGCACCTTTGGTACAGTTGTCCCTGAAGCACCACTTAAGCCCCAGGTGTTTCCAGCTGCAAGCAAAGAGGCACTGACAGATTTCCACCCTTCAGGTCTCTCTCCAAGGCTCGTAAGAGTCCTATGCAGCTGACAAGCTGCAGAAACTCGGCCCATGGCATCCTCTGGAATCAAGCACACATCACTGCCCACCGTGAAGGCCGGAGCCCATAATGAGCAGAGGGCCAGAGCAGGCTGGAGGGTGTCTTGGTGACATCTCCTTCCTACGTAGGACCCAGGCAGGCTGCCCAGCTGCCTCGGCCTTGGCTCTGAGCACCATCTCGGGCCCTCCATTCCTGCCCGAGGGGAGGCACCGATGAACACGGCCCTCCTTTGTTCCTTGAGGGGCCACACGCCCAGGCTCTCCCTTACCGCGCTCCGCGCCACTGTGCTGCTCGGCGGCCCGTCACCGGCTGTGGCACCAGTGTCCCCAGAGCTCCTGTGCTGCTGCTGAAGCCGCCCGCGGCGTGTGGCCCGGCGGGGCGGCAGCGCTGCCCGCAGCCCGCGGCCTCCTCGTCCCCTGCTGCCGCCATTGCGCACGGGGCCCTGAGGGGCGGGCACGGGGCTGCGGGGCTGTGCCGGCCCCGCTTGCCGGGCCTCAGCCCCAGCTGCTGCCGCTGGCTGGCAGCGACCACTGCAGCAGGAAAACACCTCGGGCTTTACTGGATTACATACAAAAACTGCCCCCGGTCTTCTCCTTTTGTGTTGCTCTAGCCACTTGCCCGTCCCTTGCTTGCCCGCTATAGCCCTGTTCTTTGCCACTCGCTCTCTATTTTGTTGTCCCTCCAAAGCTTCTTCAACAGTCTCCATCCCGCCCCAGCCCAGCGTTCGCTCTCTCCTGCTCCCTCCTGCTCATTCTGCGTCTCTTCCTCTGTCCCTGCTGCCCCTTCCCGCAGCTCCGGCCCCGTTCCCTGGCCCTCTTTTGCTCCTCTTGTCTCTCCATTCTGCTTCCTGCCCCTGTCTCTTGGGTCTCTATTTCTCGGCTCCGCTCTCTGGGCCATGCTCGCTTCAGACTCCCAGGCCAACCGCCCCGGCAGCCGCTCTCTGCAGCTGGGACGCGGCGGGGAGCTCTCCTGCGGCGGCACGACAGCGGCCAATGGGGCCCGGCACCGGCGCCTCGGCCCTCGTGCCGGAGCGGGGCCGCTCCCAGGCAGCGGCGGCAGCTGGAGCTGTGGCCCGGGAAGCGGGGCCGGCACAGCCCCACAGCCCCGGGCCCGCCCCTCCCGGCCCCAGTGGCAGAGAGCAGGGATGAGGTGGCAAACCAAAGCACTGGCCACTGGACAGAGCAACACACAAGGCAAATGCCAGGCACGCTTTTTGCCGGACCCCATTGAATCCAGAGCTCTTTTGCTGCCGCAGTGGCATGTCAGCTCCCTCAGAAGCAGCCGAGGCATTTGAGAAAGGGCACTGCAGGGCATGAGCATGCATATGTCCCACAGCTCTCAGTTGTGCATCTGGAAGGCTGCAAGTATGGGTGTCTATATGAGAAGAGTTTGTCAGGCTTGCTTCAAGGCTTGAGGCACAGCTCTCTTCTCAACAGAGCCTTGGGCTGCCCTCTCAGGAGGTGGCTATCTCAGAGCTGCTGCTATCTCAGACAGGCCCATGAGAGACAGCGCAGAGGCGCAGCTGGAGCTGCTGTGGAGAGCAGAGGAGAGGAACAAGGCTGAGGAGCTCAGTGCTTCCTCTTCATCACTTCAAAGGGAAGAGCATTGTCTTGGGACAGTCTTTACCACCCGAGCAAGAAGTAGAAGGACCCCCCCAAAAGCCCACTGTCCAGAGATGCCTTCAAGCATCTCTCCGGCAATTGCTGCCGGCAATATCCTCCCCACACACTGCAGGCAACAGTCAGCCTCAACAGCAGCTGTGCTGCGTTCCTTGGACAGCAGCTTTGCTGCACTCACACCTCCAGCTTTGGCTGCAGATGGCCCAGCTGGAGCAGGCATGGGCAAAGGCCTGCAGGACCACCGTCAGTCGGACTCATGAGCCCAGGACAGCAGTGCCCTGGCATGCTGGTTTCTTGCAGTGCCTCGCTTTCTTCATCTGAGACAGGCACTCCGTCACTTCTTTCCACCTGGAAGGCCTTCCTACATTCCATCACTTGAGAAATCCAGCAGGAAATACCCCCATCTATATTGCCTGAGTCTTAATCTCCCTGAACTAAAAGTTAAGTCAAGTCCAAAAACAGGGATAAAGGAGCCTGCAACTGCCACACTCGCTCAAGCAAAAGATCACATCAAAGTTTGTGGTAATCGGCGGAAGAAATGCGGCACTCAATATGAGTGATCAGCAAATCTCAAAACTTTATTGGTAGGCACATACATTTATATTGGTGTTAATGAGGCCAATACATATTGCAAAAGGCGAGCTCATTCTTGGTTAGTTACTTATCAGCTAACTACGCCTACCTTAGCATTCTTGTGGCTACTATGTTGCAGCTGTCCACATCTTTTCTTCATATTTCTAACTAACGATCCTCTCCCCCATCCTGATGTTGCACCAAGGGCACAGTGCCCTTGCCAGGTTTGGACATTGACTGCTGACTCCTATCCTCATCTCCTTCTTGCTTAACTAACGCTATTATATCAGTGTGACCTTTGTCAACTAGCTAGCTGTTCACAAAATCCTCCACAAAAGTTCTCTGTTGCATTCCAGCTCTGGGCTTTTTTCCCATACTGCGTGCGACAAGACTGTAATTTTTATTATAATTATATTCACTGCTATCCATCTAATTTTTAAGAAGGCTCCTGTGATTGATAGGACATTCCTTCCCCTCTCACACAGCCCGGCTCCAGCCTTCTGCTCCTTGATGCTCCTCTCTTGAAGCTCTTCGGGGAGGGACTGCCACGACCTAAGTCACCACCTCGGGTCTCCTTGATGTGCTCACTGCTGGACAGCCATCCCTCGCAGAACATCTTTCCCTCTCTGCCCAGACCTTCCTGATTCGGGGCAGCATCCCAAATGAGCTCCCAGAGAAGTTTCTGCATGTCACTGCTAGCCAGCGTGTCCCCATGCTGGTGCAGGAAAGCTTTGTGAACGGCCACTGCTGGGAAAGCAGGCTGAGGTGGCACAAGCAGCTCCTGCACTGCAGTGCAAGTTTCTCAGAGCTCCTGTCACAGCCCCAGCCCTGCTCCCAGCTCTGTGCGTTCTGCCCCAACAGAAACAGCCGCAGCAGGCAAGAATTTACTGCTTTTGGAAAAATATTTATTTATCAAGATCAAGAAAACAATCATTGTCTGCTAATACCAAGTATCACTATCACTAAATGTACCACTATCACAAAAACAATCACCATCCTCCAATACTAACTATCACTATCGCTAATACAATCACTGTCCTCTAATATCAAAGAACGCTATCATTAAAACAATCACTATCCTCTAATAATAACTATCACTATCATTGAAACAACCACCACCCTCTAATATCAAGTATCCCTATCACTATCACTAAAAGAATCACTACCACTATCACTATTTATGACTATCACTATCACTAATACAATCACCCTCCTCTAATATCAAGTAACGCTATCATTGAAACAATCACTATCCCCTAATATTAAAGAACGCTATCATTAAAACCATCACTATCCTCTAATATTAACTATCACTATCATTAAAACAACCACCACCCTCTAATATCAAGTGTCCCTATCACTATCACTAAAAGAATCACTACCACTATCACTATCTATGGCTATCACTATCACTATCTATGGCTATCACTATCACTAATCATCATCCTCTAAGAGATAGTAGTCCTGCAGGTATTGGTGGTAGGAGGGCCAAGAGGATGCTGTGGGCTGAGGTGACTCCAGGGAAATCCAGTGGTCCCGTGAAGAGGCGTTGTCAGCCAGAGCACAGAAGGAGCAGGTGGGCAGAGGTGACGGGTATGCGCTCATGTTCTTGTACAGCCGGGCGAGCTCTGCTGCAAAGAGCTCAGGAAACAGGCGGCAGCTGTCCCTGAACCCGTTGCCTTGGGCTCTCTCGCCGCTTCCCGCTCCTTCTCCTGGCTCTGCTTCACCTCTAGGCTGACCACAGCTTTCCCAGGAAGAGTCCCAGTCCTGTCCTGTTGCCTCTTTGTCCTCCTGGCTCCTCCTGCAGAAACAGATTTCCAAGAAGACTCCTCACAGATAGCAATTTGGAGCACAGTTTCCTCAGAGCCCTGCTAGGAGCCACCTGGGCGCTCCTGCATGCTGCAAAGACTTCCTTGCCAATGGCAGCAATTAATAACTCACCTGTCTCTCTTCAGCAGCTGATGCATGACTAGATAGCCAGACACTGCCCCAAGCAGAAGCAAAGCTGAGGCTGCTACTGTCCCTACTAGGATGTAGTACTTGCTCGGGTCACGGTGTCCAGCAGTCTGGGCTTTTTGCCCACCGGATGACCCTGGCAGGAGAAGAGACAATGCAAGAGTCAGCGTTTGTGCTCTGCACTAGGCATAACCCCACAGTGTGCTTCAGATGCCCAAGGACTGGCACTGCTAGTGGATCAGAACTGACATCTGATGCTGTCTTCAGAGATGGCTTCCTCTGGCTCTGGTGTCTTAGCATCAGGGACCAAGAGGGATCCCATCGAGCTCTCATGCACAAGAGGCCAGTGTGTGCCAGGGAGCAGCACTGCCCCATCTAGTCCTCCGGGCTGCAGGCCCGGGCTGCGTGCTGGGCACCTGCAATTCACCCATGGAGAGCACTGCAGGGATGCAGCAGAAATGCTGCTCTTTGCCCAAGACAGCATCTAGCAAGCACTCACCTGAATATTCCTCAGGCTCAGCAAGTGTCCTGGTGTCCTCTATTGGTTCTCTTTTTTCATGTGAGCCTGGCACAATGTCACTTTCTTCCACTGCTAAGGTCTCCGGCACAGTCTCAGAATCTGTCTCTTCAGAAAAAAAAACATTGCACACATTAAGCAGAAGCCACTGCCCCTCAGCACAAGCAGGGTACCATGGCCTGGGCATTGCGGCAAGCGGCACTGACGAGGCCGCTGTCCCCCCCAAGACAGGAGGAATCGACAGCTGGATTTTCTGCAGTGCAACAAGAAGTGCAGACCCAAACCAGCCAAGACTTAATCAACCAAATGACCCACAGAAGGAGTACCTTCAGGTTCCCCCTCACCCTTGGACTCCAGCTTCAAGCCGTCCCTGAGCCTGAGCTTTGCAAGGGGCAGCCAAGGCTTGCTCTGATGTCATTGCTGCCTCCATGCGGTGCTGAGCGTGTGGCGAACCCAAATTCAGCACTGGCCTTTGCCCAACATCTGGATGCCAATGTCTGCACAGAGCAGCCCTGGCCAGGAATGCTACAACTGCAGCAGCAGCTGGAGAAGCCCCTGGCAGTCATCTGGAAGCACAGCTGCCAGCAGAGGCTGTGCTGGACCATCTCTAGGGCTCCCTGCAGGAGGTGTGAAATGCAGTGGGCCTGCAGCAAGACTCTGACTGAGTGCTTCTGGCTGTCCAGGATACAGCACATGCCTACAGGAAGCAAAAGCTCAGCTTCCCGGCTGCCAGGGTTAATAGAGTGGGATATACTAACCAGACGGGGCTTCATGCAAGGCTGCCAGGAGCTCCTCTGGAACATCCGGCAATCCTTCAGGGAACTCTTCAGGAACCTTGTCATCGTTCATCCCTATTGTTAGATTTACAAAAGCACGTTAACCTATGACGGTATTTTTCTCGTGAATAAAACAGGGAAAAGGGGCGCTCCTTTTTGTGAAGGCAGGACAGACTGACTACTCACGCTTGAGGTACCAGCTCGGAGTCAGCACGGTATCTGCCCCTCGCTCAGGGGCTGAAAGAGCACTCTCTGTGTCCACAACTACAAGCAAACACCCACAAGAAGTTACCATCACGTGCACTGCCCTGATGGGCACACCTCAAGGCCTGGATGTGGGAGGCACTGATAGGGCACGCTCAGGCAGGTCTGCATCCTCACAGCTGCAGGGGGGTCTGGCTGCCCTTGGGACACTGAGCTGGCAGCTCCCACATGAAGGGAAAAGCCGTGGCGTGCCCACATGATCTGTGTGCGGGTCAGCCCTGGAGCCGGACCAGAAGGCTGGACAACCAGAGCGGAGGGACGGACAGCCACTGCTGAGTGATGGAGAACTGCTGCTGAGCTTCCGGGCCTGACCCGACCCTCCCCACATCCTTGCTTCTTAGGAAGCTCTCTCCATGCTGCACCCTAAAGCAGCTGCAGCCCCTCACACCTCCCCTGGAGCCTCTGCCCCTCTGCCTGCCCCGTGGTGCCTTCCTGGCTCAGCCATCCCTGCTCCCGGCCCCGCTGCTGCCAGCCAGGGCTGTGTGCTGGCCCCTGCCTGCCTACCTGCTCCCTGCCCAGCTGCTGGAGCACTCTGGGCATTCTGGGCTGGCAGGGCCACGAGAAAGAGCAGCAGGAGGTAGCGGCTCAGGACCATGATCCCCCCTGCTAGAAACACTCTTCTGCTGCTGCTGCTGCTGCTGCTGCTGCTGCTGCTGCTGCTGCTGCAGTGTTGCCCAGAGTGAGCACTGAAGAGCACAGTGGGGCTCTGGAACCTGACATCAAACAGAGCTCTGTGACCTCATACCAAAGTGATGGCTGTGAAGGCCCCAATGTACACCCACGTTGCCTGTGAATTCTTGCACCTCCCCTCTACTGAATTTCCTTCTTCTGCACAGGAATGGAAGGAGCCAAATGGAGAAGGGCTGGAGTATTTTGGAGGCAGCATTGTGCATGGGAATGCAGAGGCACTCATGTCTTATTCCTCCGAAATTCCCTAGAAGAAGACCTGGATGAAGGCTGCTGTAAAAAGCCCAAATTCAAGAGTGTTTCTTTGGTAGTATTTTGGTCTGAAAGAATTGTGGCAAAAACCTGCTTTTCCCATGACTTCTGCTATACTTTCATGACCTTTGATGGCAGCACTGCTTCCATCCTCCACTGTCACACAAACATGGCTGTGCAGTGCTGACGCATCTCCCCCGTCAGCCTGCTTTACTCCCTTTTCCACTTCCAATGCTACTTAAAGCTCTCTCAAGGAGCCCTGCTAACTCTGGAGCCAAGAGCCTTTTTCCCTTTGAGGCAGATGTAGCCCATGTGCCACCATCAGGCCTGCTGTCCTGTAGAGTAACCCACGCTCAAACTCCCACACTGTTGCTGGGAACACCAGGCTGCCGGCCATTCACCTCTAGAGCCTTCCTGGGTCTGGCTCACTGCACGTGGCGGAAGAAAATACCACATGCGGCCCAGATCCCTCAAGCAGTCATCCAGAGCCCCTGAGCTCCCTCTGCCTTGTCCTCGGACACCATCAGGCACCGCCACGGGACACACACAAATGTCTTGGTTGCTGCAGATATCAGGTAACACTGCTGGCCTTTTAGCCGAGCAGCTCTTCTGGCAAATAAATATGCATGACTTATGTGTGCCAGGCAACCTCCGCTCAGAAGCTCTTGGACAGCCTTCTAGAGCACCTTTGGTACAGTTGTCCCTGAAGCACCACTTAAGCCCCAGGTGTTTCCAGCTGCAAGCAAAGAGGCACTGACAGATTTCCACCCTTCAGGTCTCTCTCCAAGGCTCGTAAGAGTCCTATGCAGCTGACAAGCTGCAGAAACTCGGCCCATGGCATCCTCTGGAATCAAGCACACATCACTGCCCACCGTGAAGGCCGGAGCCCATAATGAGCAGAGGGCCAGAGCAGGCTGGAGGGTGTCTTGGTGACATCTCCTTCCTACGTAGGACCCAGGCAGGCTGCCCAGCTGCCTCGGCCTTGGCTCTGAGCACCATCTCGGGCCCTCCATTCCTGCCCGAGGGGAGGCACCGATGAACACGGCCCTCCTTTGTTCCTTGAGGGGCCACACGCCCAGGCTCTCCCTTACCGTGCTCCGCGCCATTGTGCTGCTTGGCGGCCCGTCACCAGCTGTGGCACCAGTGTCCCCAGAGCTCCTGTGCTGCTGCTGAAGCCGCCCGCGGCGTGTGGCCCGGCGGGGCGGCAGCGCTGCCCGCAGCCCGCGGCCTCCTCGTCCCCTGCTGCCGCCATTGCGCACGGGGCCCTGAGGGGCGGGCACGGGGCTGCGGGGCTGTGCCGGCCCCGCTTGCCGGGCCTCAGCCCCAGCTGCTGCCGCTGGCTGGCAGCGACCACTGCAGCAGGAAAACACCTCGGGCTTTACTGGATTACATGCAAAAACTGCCCCTGGGCTTCTCCTTTTGTGTTGCTCTAGCCACTTGCCAGTCCCTGGCTTGCACGCTATAGCCCTGTTCTTTGCCACTCGCTCTCTATTTTGTTGTCCCTCCAAAGCTTCTTCAACAGTCTCCATCCCGCCCCAGCCCAGCGTTCGCTCTCTCCTGCTCCCTCCTGCTCATTCTGCGTCTCTTCCTCTGTCCCTGCTGCCCCTTCCCGCAGCTCCGGCCCCGTTCCCTGGCCCTCTTTTGCTCCTCTTGTCTCTCCGTTCTGCTTCCTGCCCCTGTCTCTTGGGTCTCTATTTCTCGGCTCCGCTCTCTGGGCCATGCTCGCTTCAGACTCCCAGGCCAACCGCCCCGGCAGCCGCTCTCTGCAGCTGGGACGCGGCGGGGAGCTCTCCTGCGGCGGCACGACAGCGGCCAATGGGGCCCGGCACCGGCGCCTCGGCCCTCGTGCCGGAGCGGGGCCGCTCCCAGGCAGCGGCGGCAGCTGGAGCTGTGGCCCGGGAAGCGGGGCCGGCACAGCCCCACAGCCCCGGGCCCGCCCCTCCCGGCCCCAGTGGCAGAGAGCAGGGATGAGGTGGCAAACCAAGGCACTGGCCACTGGACAGAGCAACACACAAGGCAAATGCCAGGCACGCTTTTTGCCGGACCCCATTGAATCCAGAGCTCTTTACCTGCTGCAGTGGCATGTCAGCTCCCTCAGAAGCAGCCGAGGCATTTCAGAAAGGGCACTGCAGGGCATGAGCATGCATATGTCCCCCAGCTCTCAGTTGTGCATCTGGAAGGCTGGAAGTGTGGGTGTCTATATGAGAAGAGTTTGTCAGGCTTGCTTCAAGGCTTGAGGCACAGCTCTCTTCTCAACAGAGCCTTGGGCTGCCCTCTCAGGAGGTGGCTATCTCAGAGCTGCTGTTATCTCAGAGAGGCCCATGAGAGACAGCGCAGAGGCGCAGCTGGAGCTGCTGTGGAGAGCAGAGGAGAGGAACAAGGCTGAGGAGCTCAGTGGTTCCTCTTCATCACTTCAAAGGGAAGAGCATTGTCTTGGGACAGTCTTTACCACCCAAGCAAGAAGTAGAAGGACCCCCGCAAAAGCCCACTGTCCAGAGATGCCTTCAAGCATCTCTCCGGCAATTGCTGCCGGCAATATCCTCCCCACACACTGCAGGCAACAGTCAGCCTCAACAGCAGCTGTGCTGCGTTCCTTGGACAGCAGCTTTGCTGCACTCACACCTCCAGCTTTGGCTGCAGATGGCCCAGCTGGAGCAGGCATGGGCAAAGGCCTGCAGGACCACCGTCAGTCGGACTCGTGAGCCCAGGACAGCAGTGCCCTGGCATGCTGGTTTCTTGCAGTGCCTCGCTTTCTTCATCTGAGACAGGCACTCCGTCACTTCTTTCCACCTGGAAGGCCTTCCTACATTCCATCACTTGAGAAATCCAGCAGGAAATACCCCCATCTATATTGCCTGAGTCTTAATCTCCCTGAACTAAAAGTTAAGTCAAGTCCAAAAACAGGGATAAAGGAGCCTGCAACTGCCACACTCGCTCAAGCAAAAGATCACATCAAAGTTTGTGGTATTCCTCACTCTCCCACAATCCAAGCAATTATTGAAAGAGCACATCAAACATTAAAATGCATTTTAGATCAACAGAGAGGGGGAGCAGAGGTCACACCGCAGATGAGACTGAAGAAAGCTTTGTATGTTTTTAATTTCCTAAACAGTTCGTTTTGCAGAAGCTGATCCATCAATTTTTAGGCATTTTTCAAATAACACGCAGGCGAAACTGAAAGAAAATCCACCTGTTTTAATTAGAAACCCTGAATCTGGACAAATTGAAGGTCTTTTCCAATTAATAACCTGGGGCAAAGGGTATGCTTCTGTCTCTACAGGTGCTGGAATTAGGTGGGTCGCAGCCAAAAATGTCAAACCATATCGCACCCCAGAACGTGTTGACGAGTCCAGAACCGAGGAAGCAAGTACGCAGATGTGAGCCGAGCACAGACATCCCTGGTCACGCCTGACGTTCCTTGTTCATTGGTGGAACCTGCAAATTCTGGCTTTGTATTAATGTTATTTTAAGTGTGTCAATTGTATGTCAAATGTTTGTTTTGTAGAGCTGACTTTTGGCTAAAGTTTAGATTTTTGTTTTCGTTGAAAGCAAAATTTTAGAAATTGATATATATGTAAGTATTCTGCCAAAATTTAGCTCATGGATAGGATGAAGCAAATGCAAGTTGTATGTTGGTATTGGTGGATTTTAATTCTTTTTTGTCGTGCAGATTTGCCTGTGGAACAACCAAAACCAAATGTTTGGGTGACCTTAGCCAAGGCAGCCAGCTCAGATACCATATGGTTGTCTAATTTGGAACCAGAAAAACCTTTCTCAACCTGTCTGGTTGGTGTGCCAGTAAAAGAGTTGCCTTTAGTCAAAAAACAATCCAATGGTAAGCCAGGTGAAATTGACAATGGAAACAATCCCACACTGAATTGGAACCTTTGGGCCAAAAAACTTCCGAGGTCAGCTTCTGAACCCCAAGAATTGGAAATCCTTGGTTCTTTAACAATAGATTTTTGCTTTACCTTCATAGCTAGTGCTTGGCGAAAAGGTGATCCTCCAAATTTCAATGTTACTCCCCATTACTTTGCATATAGAAATTTGAGGTTTTGGTGTAATTCTTCAAACAGTTGGGATGTGCTTCCTGAGGCTGACCTATATCCCCGGCAATTGCCTAAGGGATATTGGTTCATTTGTGGAGACAGGGCTTGGCAAGGCATTCCAGCACACCTTGAAGGTGACCCTTGTGGCATTGGGATGCTCACTGTAATCGCACCCTCAGCTAAAGCGGTCATGAAAAGGAAACAAAGGAAAACAAGATCTGCTCATCATTACGATGAGAACTGTCAGAGTGATTTCATGCCTTGGAAAGCTGCAAGAAGGGTTTCAGCAAGTATATTTTTACCCCAATTGACTTCAGCAGTGGCTTTGAAACAATTAGATCGAGTTGGGTGTTGGCTGAGCAAGCAAACTAATGCCACATCCTCTGCCATTAGTGATATGTTGTCCGATGTTGATAGTGTTGGACATGCTACCCTTCAAAACAGAGCAGCAATTGACTTTCTTTTACTGGCACATGGACATGGTTGTGAGGAATTTGAAGGACTGTGTTGTATGAACCTGTCTGATCATTCGGAATCCATTCACAAAAGTGTACAAAAACTGAAAGATTTGACAGCCCAAATTAAAGAGGATGGTGAATCCTGGTTGGATGATCTGTTCCAAGAATGGAGCTTTGCACCTTGGCTAAGGCAACTTTGCAAGATAGGTCTCTATTTATTGGGTGTTTTGTTAATGCTTCATCATGGCCACACTGTGGGTCAGCAGCCTGTCTTTGAAAGTGGGAGAAGAAGGATGTTGTGCCACTGAGGCAAGAAAAGTGGTTTCCAAGGCTGTTCACAGGACACCCCAGGAGCTCGTCAGACAGCACAAGCTCCTGGGAGCGCTCAGTGTCTCTGACAAGCTCAGGAGGAGCTGGGCCCAGGGGCTGTTCAGCAAGGCCCAGGCCTCACAAGCCTTTCTCAGGCCACCATGTGGCTGGACAGGGCCGGGGGCATTCACCACCACAACCTGAAGCACAAAGTTTTGATGCAGGGTAAAAAGCCATGGCCCAGTGGAAGTGGGCTGTGTCCTCAGGCCTGTGGGAGAATCACAATGCAGATCCTTGTACTACTGATTCCATCTCTCCCACTTTCCTAAGTTCTTGGTGGCAAGGTCATTTAGGTTAGACACACAGCTCACTGTAGCTTTCTGCACAATGAATTAAAGTGAGATTACACATCCCAAATCATGTTCTCTTACCGTTTAACTGACTGATTTAAGGAATTTCTGGAGCAGCGAACTTGCTTCCTCAAATATTTACTGTGTGTGGCACAGAGAACAGAGGAAAGATTTAATATCAAAGGCATCGCCCAGGCAATGCTCTTTTGACAAGTTCTGCCCTGAGCTTTCCTGAGGAAGATCGGAAAGGTTCAGTGTCACTAGCACAAGCTCCTGCAATGGCTGCTGGCCAGCAGAGCAGGGCTGGCAGCTGGGAAACAAGTCTTGCCACAAGCAGCAGCTCAACCAGGGCAGCAAATCCAGAGCAGGGAAGGAGCTGATCTGAAGGCCAAACCCCCTTTTAGCTCCTCCCAAGAGGGCTGGAAGAGTTCCTCATCCCAGTGAGGTGCAGTGCTGGACCCCACAGCTCTGTGTGAGCACTGGACAAAAGTTTGCTTCCACTGGCTGGTGCGATGGTTTCTGCAGGACCTCTGGGCTCGTGTTTGTGCTGGACACAAGGAGGAGACAAGGAGCCAAGTGCACTGACACACCTTTGCCTTGAGCATAGCCCGGCCTGGACCAAAAACACTGCAAGGTTTCCCCTTTGGCCCATGTCTCGAAACATCAGGTGCACTGTTTGATGACTCAGGTTGGTTTGGTGTCTTTCCCTCAGAAAGACTGGGTTTGTCTCCCTCTGTGCCTTCCCCTCAGCAGCATTGCGGATGTTCCTGTGTGAAGCCATCTATCCCATGCAGTTTGAGACAACTTAAAACATAAGTTGCATCCTCTAAACTGTTCCAACAATCCCCTTCCAGCAAAAGGAAATGAAAACTAAAGAAAAAAGGCCAGTGACTTCTAGATATCAAACTGTCAGACCTCACTGTCCCCCCTCTGCAACAAAGGCCCAAAATGCCGGAGGACAATCCCCCCAGGACACGCGTCACAAGATGGCTCTGGGTTCTCCCTCAGGAAGAACAGGAGCTGTCACAGAGCAGTTCCAGCAGCAGATGAAAGTTCGGTGGCTCGTCTGGCATCTGGGACTTTCTCCCAATGGCAGAGCTCTGTGGAGTGCTCACGGCAGGGGAATCAGCTGGGCTGGAGCCCCTCGTGTCTTTTCTGCCCAGCGTGGCACAGCTCACACTCTCGGGCTGGGAGCGGGGCCGCTCCGCTTCTGCCAGCACAATGTCCCTGGGCTTGGACAAACAGTTTTCTGCTCAGAGATCCCTGCAGACTGTTCCACATATCTTTCATAAAGCCCATAAAAACAACTCCAAACACTGCCTACAGCAGCTTTCAGAAAGGGCTGCAGAAATCCAAGACAGCTTAAAGCGAGAGTCAGAAGGCTTTTGTCTTGTTCCTGCCTGCAGAATTCTTGATGATCTGATGAAATTTTATTCAAATGTAACATGGGATCTGAGTTTTTCTATTAAAATATTTCATGATGAGTGCAAGCCTCGAGAGCATGAGGTACAGGAGTGATGTGCGAAACCATGAGCATATCCTCCAGAGTGGCCAGTTTAGTTGTCCATTTTACTATTCTTGTATTTATTCTACACTAATAAGCAAAATCAAGCTTTGCTTGGATGTAAAACAGGCACGGCATACACTACAGTCCTCACAGGATCACCAGGGCTGGCAGTGACAAAGCATGCAATCTGCTTCATTGTGAACCACTACAGAGCTACATCACAATGTGGGTTTAAGTAGCGTGGTATTATTAAGACCTCCTTTTTTGCATGAGATACAAAAAGGAGGTCCCACATGACCTTCATGCAAGCATGCAGTAAAGAACTGATCCTGCTATCCTAACAAAGCTTTGGCTTTGGCATTTACACTCTTCCCATTCATCTTTTGACGCAGACACTCCAGGTTTTCCCCCACCCCTGCAAGGCTGGCAGTTGCTGTTTCCCATTTACTGTCCTTCCCTAGAGCCAGTACAGCGGCTGGTGAAACTAAAAGCCCTGAGATCTGGATATCATGAAGGAGAATGAAATGCTAATTAAGTGTTCACATTAGTAATACCCAGGTCTGCACTTCCCAGTGCTCTGAAGCAGCAGCTGGAGGTCCTTGCATTGTTCCTGTTTGTGGATGTTCATGTTTCAGGGCTGCAACAGCAATGGCTTTGAGGAGGGACAAGAATGCCCCTATTCAAACAGTGGCTGTGCAAGGAGATGTGAAGTTTCACTGCCCTTTTTAGAATATTTTAGAAAGATCTAAGAGAATATTGTGGCATGGAGCAGGTCCCTAATTGTGTCTCCAGAGAAAGCCCCAAAGCACACGTTCACTCTGCTGCTGATGGCAACCCCATAAGCACACGGACTTGTTTTCCCTGCAACATGCCACCCTGCCTGGGCTTTACTAGGCCAGGACTAGACTCATAGCTAAGCAAACACATGCAGCCACGTGACATAGAGTTTTCCCATCAGAAAACCTATTTAACACATTCACACACAGTTTCTTCTGTAATATCAGAAGCTGGCAACCATGAGGACTTTGCTGTCAAGAGCTTACAATATGCATTGGGCCCAGGAAGTGTTTTCCCTTAAGGCAAAGCAAATTGAAATGTGAACTTTAAAAGCTTCAAAAGACTATGAAAGGAAACTGCAAAAGAATTTCTGGATAGGGAGTATTGTCAATGATCATGCAGCCCACCAAGCAATTCTGGAGCGGAATCCCGAATTGCTTGTTCCAGCTATGCAGGAATTCATTACCCTGGCAGGCAGTGGTCCATGGGAACAAATGATCCCTCAGCTCTGGGCTGAATGGCACACAGGCTGCACTTTAGGTTTGAGGAAACCTTGTCACTCGTTATTGGCCTCACAGTTCACTCATCCTTCTGCAAACAAGTTGCAAACAACAAAGTTGGACTGCTGGCCTGGGTAAATCTACATACAGATGACTTTTCCAAAGCAGTTCATCGTTTCCCAGTGAAATACACGACCTCTTCTTACCTATGTAATTGTGATTGAAGACACCTTTGAGCCAGCTCTGTGTGAGATTGTAAAGGAGCAAAGCTTTGCCATTTGGTCACACTTCTCTTTGTTGCTTTGCTCAGGCCTTTGGTGAGCACAGAACCCATCTAGGTAGAAAACTTTTGACCATACAGGGTCTTTTGGATCCATTGTCCCCCAAACATGTCAATGTGTGGCCCTGTTGTTATGACAAGTTAAAAACAGCAGCACAAGTGACACAAAGAAAACATGGCAAAAGAGCAAGAAGAGAGGCCCAGTGAAGAAAGGATGTGGTGAGACACTGGCTCATCGAGTGAGCTGCACTCCCATAATCCCCAGGCTAGGAGATCCTGGTCTCACATTCTTCTTTTGGTTTATTTAAATTTAATTGATTTATTTAGGTTTTTTTTAAATCATCAAAATAAAATATATATAATATTTAATCAAAATTTAAATATACAATCAAACACATTTATTCAAAACTATCAGAACATAGATACATCTGTAACTATGAAGCCTAAACCTATTCCAAAATCCTAACTCCTACTGCAGATGAATCTTATTGCAGATGAATCCTATTCTTGATGAATCCTATTCTTGATAATCCTAAAGCCTAAATCCTATTCTTGAAATATTCTTTGGACAGTCGGCATCTTCTTCCTGATCTTGGAGGAAAGAGCGCTTCTGGACTGGAGGCAAGGACTTTCTTGGTAAGGGAATAGTGGAAATGTCCAGAGAAAACTTCTTGGAAAGACTGTAGCCGGTCGTATCTGTGGAGACAGGAAGTTTAACATAAAGCATCTGATGCTCTTTATTTCATGGGACAAATTCCTTGGAAGCTTCTAAACAGCTGCACAGGGAAACCTGCTCCTGCTGGTTGCAACTTGAAGCAGACCAGAGGAAAACCCTGCCCCACTTCCACAGAGCTGCCACAGGAACAGCCTGGCCTCTGGGCTGCCCTGGGACAGCAGGGAGCCCAGAGCCCTGTGCTCTCCAGCAATGGCTCAGCTGCACATGCACCCTGCTGCTGCTCTCCCTGCCCCACAGCTGAGCAGCCCTACAGCTCCACAGGGCACTGCCACCAGCTCAGCTCATTGCAGGGCACATGCAGGGCACAATGTGCACAGCCATTGTGCAATTCAAGCCAGTGTTCCCTGCCAATGTGCACAGCCTCTCTGGGCTGCCACAAGACCCTTCCTCCCAACAGAGAGCGGCCCAGCTCCCACCTCACCTCTGTGTGAGGCAGATCCATGCTTGGTCTTCACCTTGTCCTCAGTTTGCAGTTGCTTCAGGCTGATCCATGCTTAATCTTCACCTTTTCCTCTGTCTGGGTTCACTTGAGGCTGATCCATACTTCATCTTCACCTTGTCATCAGTCTGCTTGAGGCCCCCCATGTCATGATTAGGAAGGGCAATGCTGATAACAGAGTGGGGGCAGATGCACACCCTTCCTTAGTATTTTGTCATTTCTGGCACAGCTGAAAAGTCACATCCAGCGGTGTCCAGCTCAGAAATTTGTCCGCTTTCTGAAGAACATCAAACCGTTACCAGCCCAGAAGGCTGTTGAGGTTTTCCTGAACATGTGGAGGTGTGCTGTCAGCAAACTTAATGATCTGGCTGCCCAGTGCCTCGCAGAGGGCACAGGCCAGCTTGGTGACCACAGCGCAGACGTTGGCGCTTCGCACAGGCAGCGCCTTGTTCTCCAGGCAGGACCAGAGCACGGGCAGGGCGTAGCGCTTGACCGCTTCAGGGCTCCTGGCATGAGCCCATTCCACAAGCACTGCCGGGAGAGAGACACAGCTGCTTACCCACCAGCCTCCATGCAAACAGGGATCTACCTCTGCTCTTGCCTCTTGGAAGCCTCTTGGGCCAAGATCAGTGAAACAGCACACACAGCCCCACGACCCAGAAATGGGCAAAGCCGCTGATCATCCTTGAAACACAACCACCAGCCCCTCGGGACTAATATCTCCAACCAGAGCCTTGTACCTGTGGCGGACTTTGTACCTTTACTCAATTATTGCACAATTTCTTTCTGCATGAACAATGAATGAAACGTCAAATTGCCTTCTATTTCCATTAACAAGTTGTCTAAAGCCACATAGAAGATTTGGAATTGCACCCTAGAGAGACAATTGAGAGATTTCTAATAAAAGCAATGATTCCATTTTTGTAACTTTGATGCCAAGGGCCAAAAGTCTAATCTGGCTCTCCCCTTTGCTCCGTGGCACACAGCAAAGGGCAGTATTAGAACACACTTCAAAACTCCAGCCCACCAGAGATGACTGCTACTTGACAGCTGGATGAGAACCACCAGAGACTAGCTAGTGTCTTAGGTGGAATGCTTTTGTGGCTTCCAACAAAGAGCTGTTTCAAACCTCAGGGTGTCTTGGAGAATTGCCCAGACCCATTGCCCTGGCATTTGCCCCGGCACTTGAGCATCTCCACATTTTAATGACATTTCCCCTCCCAATGTTAATAGCATTTCTTCTTACAACGTGCACTGAAATAGGGGCATAGAGAGAGAAAAAGGCTACACAGGGGACTGAAATTTATCCAAAACACGAGGGTTTTCTCACATTGCCTCTGGAATCTGCTCTCTGCTCATTTTCTGAACTGAACTATACCAAACACAGACAAAAAGTGACTACCAACAGGCTCCTTGCATGGCAGATTTGGCTGAAAGATCAAAACCTGAAATGCTCAGAAGACCAGTCTTGTTTCCTGATCAGGCAAACTGTTATGTAGTAGCCATTTACTATTCTGTGGTGGAAGAAACTTCATTTCCTCTATGCTGTTAATCCACCAGCAGTCATCAACATTGAAAGAGCTCCTGAAAGTACCCAAAACCAATTTGGCTAAGCAGGAAAAGGGTTATGGTACCCATTGAAAAACTGGACTTCATTTGAGTTTAAATGCAATTAAAGACATTGGCCACTATGGAACTTGAGAAGGGCCCCAGTGAGAGCTCAGCACCTCCTGATGTGGAGGAGCTACTCTACTGTCTGTTCACTGGCATTCCCTGTAAATACTCCCTCGGAGACCTCTTGGCTTAGACGGGGAGGCCGTACCTGTGATACGCTCTGTGACATCCAGCAGAGCTTGGCCACTCAGTTGTCTCCATTGGTGGCAGAGCTCTTTCATCAGTGATACGTCATCTACAAGTGAAACACACGTTTCTGTTCACTCTTCTGAGGGCATAGGAGAGAGGACAGTGGCGAGGGAAAGGACAGGGGCAACCCATTTTATACAATAAAGTCCATTTCTGCTGATTTTTGAATCCTTTTCTTCTTTCCTTCCAGCCTACTTGTCAGTGTTTAAAACGCCAAAAGAAAAGCTCTCCTTTCACATTTGTAAATCCAAAATTGTCTGCTCTACCAGGAGCTATGTTAAAACATTTCACATCAGGGTCCTCGAGAGTTCAGTCACATGGAAGCAGTGAAAAGGTTCTGCATCCCAGAGACAAAAGGAAGAAGCCCATACTTGGGACACAGAAAAGCACTGAGTCAGGCAGTCCATGACTTCACAGAGCAGCTGAGGTGGAGAAAGTGGAAACTACCCTTGAAGACCTGCCTCTTCAACACTCCATTGTTCAGCCATATTCCCCCAGTGTGGCATTTTCAGAGCTGACATCAATCTGTATGGCAGAAAAATTTACAGCTGCCCTTGCCTCTGTAGGTATTTGCCATTTCCTTCTTGTCCCATGCAAAACAACGTGTGGAACAAGGCATCATTGACAGATGGATTTTGACCCGTGTGTTATAAAGAAATGAACTTGATGAATCCTATGGTCTCCTTTGAAAAAAGAATACAAAGAAGAAAGGTGGAAAACAGGCAGCTACTGCCTATAATGTAGAGCCTTCCAGGTGGCTGCTGTGCAGAAGCTCTGATGGGCCAGTGTCCCTTCATGCCAACAGCAAAACTGTTCATTTGGCAAGTCAGACGGGGCCCAAGCAAACTCCAAAACCCCTTTGCCTCTGAATTGCAGCAAAACTCTAGTCCAGGACTTGCTCTTCAGACCAGCAGCACAGAGCCAAGGGCTCCTGGGACTGTTGTGAAATGCTGCTGCACATTCCAGCCAGTTGGGGATGGTGCATAAGGACTGCACCTGCACAGCTTCTGGTGGGTGTCAGCTGGAGCATTCCACAGACAGCAACAGCTACCAAGGCACTCAGCGTTCTCTTGTGTCGGAGAGACAGAGACACAGGTGAGGAGAGTCCATGCCAGGGCTCAGCCTTACCTAAATGCACAACAGATTGGTCCAGAGCCGTCATAGCTGCAGCATGAACCCCAGGATCCTTTGAGTTTAGGTTCTTTGTTATGCCTTCAACCAAACGGATCATCAATGGGTTCATGGCGTCCTGCAGCAGTCCTATGATTTCTGCCAGCGCCTCCAGCGCCTTCTGCTTCACTTTCTTATGTGTGTCACAGATTCTCAGGCCAAAATAATCAAAAATCTGTGAAGAGAACAAACAACATGAAAACTTGATTAAAATGACCTTTTTTGAAGAGGCGATGTAGAAATGAGCACTCAGGAATCTAAAAGATGAAAGTGATCCTTTCTGTCAGGTCAGCCCTTGCTTGCACAATTTCACTGTTTTCCTGTGGGCCACTCACTGGAATGGTTGCACAACCTCATGCTGCTTGAAAGATTTTCATCTGTTTTTAAGATGTTTGGGTGGGGACAGAAAAATTCCTATGGTGTTTCTCTCCACCTATAAATCATTGAATCAATTCCATTTATTAATTCAAAAGACTACCTTTGCTTTACAAGTATGGAAGCAGATGTTTACAATGCCCATTTTTTTATACAGTTGCCTCAAGTGTTGAGGGCAGCTATGATTTTGCCTAAACTATGGCTGGAGGAGATCTAAGTTTTATTTTCTCTGTCTCAGAACCTGTGTCTGGAGAAGGGCAGGGCTCAGATCAACTCTTCCAGGATCCAGACCATTGCTCTGACTAACACGTGGACTTGTGAAATATAATGTGCTGTACAGCTCTCATTCCAGCAGGTTCAGTCCCTTCACAGCCACATTATCAGGCACACTTTTCTGGAAAAAGGGGAAAAGCAGCTACTGGGAGGAGAGCAGATGGATCTGTCCTTATTTGTTTTCTTCCTTTCCAAAGAGAAAAAAAGGCCCCCCAAGAAGGGTGAGCACCATCTTTACCAAGAGGAATAGGGACGAGGATGGAAATGAGTTTTACCTGTGCAAGACAAGATGGAGTTCACAGAAGTATCCTTTTAAAAACATTTTGTTTAAACCAATCCAACCTGATATTTCTCTTCCCCATGCAAACCCATTTTTTCTCTAGAGAATAATTGCCATGTCTTCAATGGCTCAATTCCCTCCACTTAACCCAACTGGGAGTAGGAGACAGCAGAGGTTACACCAGCAGAAAATTCTGCCATCATCTGATGAACAGCAGCAATAGGCACCTGCCAGACAAATACAGCTGGACTGAAATAACTTGTCCTGAAGCCTGGAGCTCAATTAATTTGTCTGGATAAGAAGGGCCAGTCTGTCCCAAACAGCCAGGATATAGTGCCAAGACACACTGAATTAACTTTACTTCTGCAGGCTTGGGAAAGGAGCTAAATGAAAGGAGCAATGAAGATATCTTACATACTTTGACAATGTTAGTGGAGATCAGCTGGGGTCTGGTTTTGGACAGGTCTAGGAGGAGTGCCACTCCTTCCATCCGTGTCTGGAACGCCTTGGCTTCCAGGAGATGGTAAAGCTTCTGGAGCAGCTCCCTTTCTTCCACAGATGCAGGTAATGTGACTTGGGCTCTTGCATGGTGTAGGTGGCGTCCATCAGTGGCTGACTTTGCCCTGGAAAACAAAGTCAAATTAGGATCTGTTTCTGATAATCCCTTCAGTTAATTGTGAGCCAAACATCTTGGGGAGCTTTCCTAATGATGTGGTTTCAAGCTAGAAAATCATGAGGCTCTGAAGTGAAGAACAACGTGGACCTCATGACAATCATTATGGGAAACAATCTGCAAGTCACATTCTCCCAGTGCTCACGCAGGAAAACCAAGGATGAGATGCATCTGATCTAGCTTCAGATGGCTTCTAAGACACACAGGCCACGTTGCTTTGTGGGGAAAGAGAGACACTGCTTCCAAGTTTAAATGCCTCCTCATACGGGACGTGTGTGTCTTACAATAAGGAAACTCATCACTCTGGAGAAGTGTCTCTACAACCAGGCATGACAATCTGCAAAAGTAGCTCAGATGCATCTGAACAGATGAACAGGGGCATAGCTAAATGATCCAGAAAATCAGTAACAGAGAGAAAAACAGAAATCAGACATCCCAGAACTACGCTCACATTTCATTTGCTTCCCTAGAAACTAGATGCACAGTGTAACAAACCCACTGGGAATAATCCTCTTGGATCAACCTGCCTCTTCCATGAGAATGGGAAGATGCTAGCTATGCTACTGAGGCATGTGGTCACTGTCTTGCCACTGCTGAGCATGACAGAGCTAAATAAATCCCCTCTGTTGTCAGAGGAAAACAGTACAAGTAGCTCTGCCACTGGCATGGCGAGACAGCAAGGACCAAATTCCTGTCTTAAATGCTGATTGCAGCACAGGGGGAAATAAACCAAACACGCTGTCCATCAAGCAAACTGTAGGAAGGACAGGAATCGCAAGACAAAAAGTCCACCTTGAGATACCTGTTGACCAAAATGGCTTAGGAATTGTCTTGGTCCTTACTACTCAAACTTGGTACTGCTGTTTGAGGGTAAGAAAACCAACAATCATCTAGACAAAACCTCATGGAAGGGAACTGCTTGTTTGAGGAATGGCATCCTGCCTCTAGACTGGGACTTCTCATTAAAACACCCATCTAAAAAGGACTCCACTTGGATGAAAAAAACCCTGGTTGAATTTACTTCTCTCAAGTGAGGCAGCAGAGACTTGGCCCTCTCTCCCAGCCTCCACAGCCCTGCCCTTGCCACTGCACTGGATCATCTGAACTGCAAGCAATGGGTGACTTTTTGTCGCCCAGTTTTTGTGGAAAGCCCTCCAGAGAAACTGTGTTCAACACAATGCAGAAATAGATATTTTTTATCCTAGAGCATTTGTAGGGAAAGGAAACAATCTTTGGCACTGGTCATCTCAATCAGAAAGATGTGTCTGAGGAAGAGGCATGTGAAGCTTGTCATGGGCTTTGTCACATCTGGCAAAAGTGCTCAGTACCGTTTGCTAGGAGGCGATGTGGCCTGGGGCTTCTGGGAGCCATCATTCCTCTTCTTCACCGGCTCCTGCACAGGTGGGAGTTCAGCCTTCTGGTTTTCCATCCCCTACAGAGACACAGAGAAACCCCATCAATCTTTAGAATAGAACTAGGAAATTCCCTCTTTAAAACACCAGTTAGAACCAGGATCACTGCTACCAAGGCCTAGGGAAACATTTCCTAACTTACAGAAATAAACAGACCAGAGATTCAGTGATGCCAGCTCTTTGTTTTTGGTAGTCCAAGGCAGGTTATGGGTGCTACCAGACTGAGCTGCTGTCTAAAATCCCAAATTTATGAGTTTTGACCATAAATGGGAATTATGCAAACTGGTAGGCAATGAGTGGTCTTAAAGGAAGCAGCAGAAAAAATTGGACTCTTTGGGGGTTGGCCCATTGTGTTGGAAGTTGATTTGGTTCAACACTTACTCTCCCTGCCCCTGCACAAAGAAAAACTCCCTTCTGTAATGTAGATAAAAAGAATAAAATCCCTCCCAATCAAAGAAATGGTTTTCCACTGGATGCTGTTGAATTTACCAAGCTTCTTCCAGCTCCACAGGGCTTGACAGCAGGGCAGTATTCCTAAAAGACAGACAATAATTGTAGTAACTAGGATTGACTTGGACATCTTTTGTATATTTGGAAATTTTCTTGGTACTACTAAGAGACTTAGAGTCTCTTTTGCAAAGACTCTGTTATGTTCAGAAGCACTATTGTCACTTAATTGCTTTACTGAGGGCTGGGTAGGGAGAGTGCTGTGGGGGCTTACACATGAATGTAAACCCATTTTCTCCTCTCTCCCTTTCCTCTTTGTGACCCATATTCAAAGTATTCAAAACCCTACTTTTCCCCTAAGAATACAGTTCCTGTGTGGTCTGCAGAAGAACAGGCTGAGGATTAACAGCTCATTTTCAGGAATAAAATGATTCAGCAAAAGAGGAATGAGATACAGACACATTGGGTATGTTTGATCTCCTATTAGCAGTGGCAATACTTGCACAAAGGAGACATTTGTCCTGCCAAGCACTTACTTTCTTCTTAATTCTCTTCAGGATATCTTCCAGGTCATGCGTGGAAAGAGATTGTTCCAAAAGCTTTTTAAATTTTTGATTACTAAGCAACATCTTCACCATCTCCTGTCCATAATGCCTAAGGAAGGAAGGAAGGAAACAAAAGAAAAGTGAACAAAGGAAGAGTGTTAACAGAAGAAGCTGATACCTTAAACTCATAGGGTGCAATGTTTGCGTGAGAAGGTGTTACCTACACTCAGCAAAGAGGGAGATTTACCTCACTTGACACTGCACAGTGCTGTCAGCTGAACACAAGAGGCAAGAGGAGAATGTGGGGCAACAGAAAAATACCATTTCTCTCTGAAACTGGGGGTGTGCTTCTGTGGGATCAAAGGAACCCAGGCAACAAGGGAAACACATCTGCTTTGTTGTCAGAGCCTATTAGCAGTGTTCTGCTGCCCTTGCACATCCATTTTCGTTTCTTTAACTGGCAGGGAAGCCAGGACAAAACACCTCATCCTTGCTTTTGATTATTCTATACTATCTGTATACACATGGGCAGCTAGTTGCTCTGGTGTTCTTGGCAGCTATTAATGGGAATTTCATCATCAAAGGAAGGGGATTTTGGTGGCTTGGGGTGATTTTGCCACTAGGAAACCACAATTTTCTTCAAGAAGAAATTTGGAGGTCACTGAGCCAGAGAAAATAGCACTCTAGAAATCTGCAGAAGAGGTTTAGAAAGACTGAATACATTGGCTAAAGACCTCTAAAATATTTCTAGGGAAGTCTTAAGTTAATGAGAAACAGATGTTTGGGATCCTTCAGTGATGAACATTAGCCTACACTTGGCTTTCTCTTGTGCACCTAAGGCTAAACAAAACTGTTGGACTGGCTAATCAGAGCTCTTGTGATCTCAGTAAAGAATCTCGCAAGTCACAGGGAGTTGGCAATGCTCCTTGCTGCCAACCTCAGGTTACCCAGTATAGTCATGTCCCCAGACAACCCAGAGCAGTGGTCACAGCACCAAGCCTGACAGAGCTCAAGAAGCGTTTGGACAATGCTCTCAGGCACGTGGAGTGACTCTTGGCCTGTCCTGCACATGGCCAGGAGCTGGACTGCATGACCCACATGGGTCCCCTCCAACTCTGCATATTCCATGATTCTGTGCCCCTTAGCCACACTGTGAGGTCACTTATTATTGCCTTGAGTTTCCACTCTTTCTGGTTTTAGCTTAAAGCCAAACACAAAACGGTTTTCCTGTTCTAGGAGGTGAAAGAAGATCATTACCTCGTGTCCTTGTGACTGTCCTGAGCAAGTGTCCCTGCCACCTGTGCCAGCCTCTCAGCCCTGGGTGTGCCTGCAAGCTTTGTGACTCCCATTTTCTCCATCAAGGACAGGAGGAGTTCGGCCGTACACTTCCGTGCCGGGACGTAGCGGCTCCTGGGAAGGAGAGAGCAAACCCTGGGACACAGGGAGAAGGAGCAGCAGCAGCACAGGCCTTGACCACAGCCTGCTCCCTGTCCTTGCTGGGGGAAGGAGCCTGGCTTCTCCCTGCAGCTGCAGACACCTGTAGAAGGTTCTGTCCTCAGATAAACACAAAGTTAGCATTGTACAGAAGGGCTATCTGCACGGAATAGGGAAGCATTCAGTCTCCCTGCACTATCGGATGCTCAATTTCTTTCCCGAAGTTTACTCGGAGAAAGATTAAAGTAATAGGTTACATATGAATTATTTAGAAATTAAGGACAATTCGTGCTGACCCATCAGAGGGCACCCACTACCCAGAGCTGCAGCAGGATGAGGCTCTTTCCACCCATTCATCCCCAAATCTGCAGACCCCTGAGAAAACACAAATGCAGAGAAAACACGCCGTGGGCCATGAAGTTGAGGAACACCCAGCAATGCAGCCTGTTTCTTTTGTAAAGCTTGGCAAGGGATACGTCTGAGTGTTTTACCCCATTCCAAAGCTGAGGAAAGGGTGGCAGTCAGTTTATCCAGCTTGTCCTATTCTAGAGACTGTCTCTTGGAAACTATCAGGCCCAGCACCAACACTTAAGGCAGCATTTGCTTCAGTTGTCACATGGCACTCAGCCAGTGAGGGTGCCTGGAAAGTCCTTCATCATCTCAGGGCTAACATGAAACATCAGTTTGAATAGAAAGCAGAGCTCTAAGGCCAGGACAGTCACACAAGTCTCCTTTTGGCAGGAGCTGCACCTGCTGTGCAGGCTATGCCACACCCAGCACATTCTCCCTGATGTGCTCCATGCCCCAGCAAGTACCCTCCTTATTTCTCAGAAAGGAGAAATGAGGTTGATCAGAGAATCATGTCACTGAGTCCACAGGAGATGCAGGATACAGGGCCCTTCCCTTCCACCATTCCCGTTCTCTCTGTCATCCCTTCCCTCACCCACACACTAGAAGGTCAAGAATACCACAGAAAGAAGAAGAACCTACTTGACTCCATTGTCCATGAGAGCAGTCATTGCTCGTGTAGGAGTCACGTTCTCTACCATCATGCCCAGGCTCTGACAGGCTGCCTTCTGAATAAACTCTGGGGAATTCTGCAACATGTGGAGAAGGACTGCAGCAATCTGATCCACCTCGGAGTCCATGTCCTTCCCCAAGATCGCAAAGAGCTCTCCCAGAGTGACAATTGCAGAGCAGGACACGTTGGACCGGAGGTTGGTCACCTGGGGAAGTCATGAGGGGAAACATAAGCATCACCTTGCAAAGAAAACCAGTTTCCTTAGACAAGACTCCCAGGAAATCACAACACGTCCCACTGTGTATAAAAGCACAGTAGGAGCAGAAGAGCCCAAGCACAGAAAGGCACTTACTCTGGCACCACTTTCTGGCCACACACCTTCTTACTGCAGGCATGAAAAATAGGCTTCACTAAAGTGTTCCACTTAACCCTTCTATAATGTCTACTGCTTTGATTTTAGGCCCTTTTATTTGAAAAACATAGAAGCAAAATAAAGAAACCATATGCTTTCAAACCATAAAGGCACAAGGCATAAAGATAAAACAGTCAGATGCTCCTGTTCAAAAAAGCAACACCTGTAGTTGAAGCACCCAGGCAGAAAACAGAAAACACAGGCTCAGGTCTACAGACTCATTTGCAGTGTTCAATTACAGCTTGGGCAGAGATTGGGAATCTGGCATATCATGTTATTAGTGTCTCTTTTCTGCCTTGCATTATAATGGTACCTCACTCACAGACAAGTGTCAGATACCCAACCTGCCAGTAAATACAGCTACATGTACACACAGATCCTACAGATGGCTGACAGACATTAGAAATAGAAGGTCTAAAACCAGAATGAAGGCAGTCCCTGAGCACACATGGAGATGAACAAGCACATATTCTACTCTACAAGCCGTGTATCAAGTATGGGGGACAATTCAGAGCAATGTTCTCACCTCACTGGTAACTGCCAAGCAAATCTCACGAAGTCGACAGAGCAGGACTTGTGAATGGGACTCAGCCAGCAGTGTGATGTTCAAGAGTCCCTTCTTCTTCCGTTCCCTGAAAGGCAAGTACAAAAAAGATTGATTTTTCTCTCTACCCAAGCACTTGGCAGCACCCTTTGAAATCACCAGGCTGGCAGCTCAGTCAAAGCATGGCAGGTGCTTTTCAAGGAGTACTTAATGAAATCGTGGAACACATTGCCACAGGATGCTGTGGCTGTCAAAAGCGTACACAAATCCAAGAGGCAAAGAGAGGGCTTTCAGAGTCTTCATTTGTGACCTTTCTGAAAATCTCTGCTATGAAGTCCCTCTGTCATCACTGCTTCCTAGAAGCTGTGAGGCCAGGCCATGCTGCTGGTTCTTGTCACCTCCCTGTACCTGTCCCTGAGACACAGTCCCATTGGGCTGTTACTGGGACATTTTCCTTCTTTGGCAGCCCCAGCAGGCAGTTCAGCACTGAGAGTCTGCACTGGCACTCTAGAGCTGAGTTTCCACTCTACAATTGAGGCCTGTGTGTCACCCACTCCACCTCACACGTTCCCCAAAAAAGCAGCAGGATGTCCCAGAAGATTAAGATTCCACCCCTGGGCAAGAACTGTTAAAACTCTGGCTTTTCCCAGAACACTCCGACCTAAAACAATGCCCACAACAGCAAAGTGTTATTGAAAAGGGGCAAACAACTCCATCTCTCAGCACTTGCTTTGTGCAGGCCCTCAGCTACAGGAAGGTGTGTGAGGCATCAGAGCTGCAGCCAGGGCTGGCAACTGATCCCATGGGCACCCCTGAGTGTCATCAGGACCCCCACACCTGCAGAAGCTCTCTGCACCTCCCAGGGCATCAAAGAGAAATGGGGAAGAGAAAGCAGAAGAGAAAGGGCAAAGCAAAGAAGACTGCACAAGGAGATGCAACGTGGCTAATTTTTCATGCTGTGAAATTTTTCATTCCCTGTGAGAATGAAGCATCCACCAGTGAGTGGATGCTAACCCAGACATCAAAAAGACAACCAATATCACCTAACATTTGGAAGGGTATCACCTCTGGGCCTCCTTCTGTCTGTGTAGAGTTTTGGGACACATTGTGAGTATTGACAAAACATCTCAAGCCTGTATGATTCCTTGAGAAGGAAAAGTTGAATTGCAAAAGTGCAAGATTCCCAGAGGATTTTATTTCTCTTTCCTTTTCTTCTGCCATGAGCCCTTCAGGAGTAATGGTAGGCAGAAGGACTTGAAGGCACAACTCAGTCCATTTCTCAAAAAGAGGAGCTGCCTGGAGCAGCTTCTGGGACTCACATGCAGGAGTCCCTGCCATTGCTGTCAGCAGTGGGAGCAGAGAGGAATCTTACTCAGTCCCACTGGGCCAGTGGCCCAAGGCACCCAAATCTCTACACTCAAAACTGCTGCCATCCAGCTTCTGCCTTCAGCCAGCAAAGCATCTCGTCCCACAGCTTTCTCTCTTCCCTCAGCATTTCCTTTGCAGCTCCATGGTGCAGCAGCCAAAGCCAGGAAACAGCATGGACCTGCTGCAGTTGGAGCAGTGCTGCAGAGCAAGGCCAAGAAAAGGCTGCTCTCCACTCTTTATCCTCTCACAGCTCCACAGAGGTTTCAGCAGTGCCCTTTGGCCCTCTGGGCTCTCGGGGCTCAGAATCACCAGCAAGACTCTCTTCTGACCGACCTTAACGCCAAGAGGGACACAGAGTGATGGGGCCTTTCTTACCAGTCGTCGCTGCCCAGCAAGGACAGTGCCTCCTGCAAGGCCTGCTGTGGGTCCGAAAAGGCTCTGTCCTTCTGCCTGTGCCCACGGAGCGGCTCCTCTCGGCGCAGGGCACCAGTGGCTGTCTGCGAGGTCACTGCAAGGACAGGGTCGGCCATGGGCGCTGCAGGCCCGGGCAAGGCACCCGCCATGGAGCGGCCTGCAGCCCATCTCCCAGCCAGGGTTCCCTGTGGCACACACTGCCACTGGGGCACAGACTTCCCTGCTCTCTGGATCCTGGGGCTCCCTGCTTTCTCTCAGCCTCCCCAGCAGGGCACAGCTCCAGGCTAAACCTGACAATTGCCCCACAGCCCCAGCTCCAAGTGCCACAGGTGCCACAGCCAGCAGCAGGTTCCTGAGGCCGCAGAGCTCCCACTCCCTGCCAGGCAGTGCCAACAGCAGGACTGGCCAGCCCAGGAGGGAACCCCTCAGGTGCCCCTCTTGTCTCAGCACTCTGATTTCCCACAGCCCTGAGGACAGGAGGTCTCGGCAAATCCCTGAGGAGAGACCTGCAGCTGCCTCGTGACAGCACCAAGCCAAGCCTGAAGAACCCAGCCCTGCTGGGCCCAGCTCAGTCCCCAGGGAGCAACAACCAGGGAACAGCCACACCTGACCCTTCACACCTGACAGTGCCTCTGTTTCCATTGACTGCAAATATTCTAGACTACCAAGCTGGAGTAACTCCAAAGTAGATTTGCTGTTCATTCTTAGAACAGACTATGGACCCAAGATCCCGGCTGTGCTGGCTGAGGCAGGAGGCAGTTTGTGCTCCTTTTGCAAGGACAAACCCCTGCAGGAAAATGCTGCCACGGAGCAGGCTTACCTGAGGAGCTGCATGGGAAGCTGCCATCTCCAGGGAGGGTGGGCGTACTGGGCTGTAAGGGCACCGTGTCCTGCTTTCTCATGACCGTTTTCTTCATGGCGCTACCAGGGTCTTTTCTCTGTACACTGGGAGCTGTGCCATTGATAGGTGGTAGGCTGAAGCCTGCAGGGACCAAAGAGGAGCTTGTAAGTGGAGAGTGCTGGACGGGGTGACGATGGAAAAGGACAGAGAAGTTGCTAGAGCTGGGTAACATTCTTTGTTGTCCCAAAGAACTTCAAGTATAACAATGGCACACTAACATGGGACAGTGATCACAGAATCCCAGAGGAGTTTGGGCTGGAAGGCACCTTTAACCAGCATCTATCCAACCCCTGTGAGCAGGGACATTGTCTAGATCAGGTTTCTCAGAGCCCTACGTAAACTGGCCCTGAACACCTTCAAGGATAGACCAACAACAGCTTCCCTTGGCAAATCCTGCCAGCTTTTCATCCCCTTCATTTAAAAAAAAAATCTCCTTAATATCTAATGTAAATCTGCCCTCTTCTAGTTTAAAAGCAAACTGCAGTGACACTTCTCCTAAGAAACAAAGAAAACCCAGTATTGCTTTGCTTTTGTTCTCCTGTTCCAGAGGCAGGCAGGGAAGTTACCAAAGTGCAGATAGCCTGGTGTGATGCCCTCGGGCTGAGTGCTGCCCCTGAGGGCCCCGCTGCCGCCCTCGGGCAGCGCTCACAGCCCTGCAGGCTGAGCCCCTCTGCCAGGATTCAGTGGGGAACGCTGCTTGCTCCTGGAGCTACAACAGAAGCACTGCCTGGGGCTTCAGCACAGCTCTACAGCGCCAGCTCCTCAGCAGGGAGCGGCAGGAGAAGGATCTCTGGTGTTTTCATCAGAAGGAATGGAATTTTGTTCCTTCCAGGTTGCAGCCTGGTTGAAAAAGATCCTTTTGGCCTCACCTTCCCTGGAGGCTGCTCTCCAGGAGAGAGTCTGAAGCCCCAGTGTACTTTGCAAGACAGAATTTTCTACTCTGAAAGACTTTACAAGTGGAGGTGGGAAGCTAATATTCTGTTACTGACTCAATGAGGCCATGGGCAAGACACTTCATGTCTCTCTGTTTTTCTTTGGGAAACAGAATTAAATCCTAATGCAAGCTTCTTACTCAGATGCAAGCAGAACAGCCCCCTCAGTCTGATTGCAACATTGTGCAAAGGGCAAGCAAGTGGTCAAAAAGGACCACTACAAGTGTAGCCACCACTTACTTGCTTCAGCTGCATCCCCAGGCTCAAATGTCTCTGGAGGAAGCTGCAAGGATTTTTCATTTTGTCTCCTCTTCATCTCTTCCATCAAAATTTCCATTTTCTTCAGCTCCAAGTTCTCTTTAGCCAACCTGCACAATTCAGCATGGGTCTAGGTGCAATGGAAACACATCACAGACTGTAAGCAGAGACACACCAACAGACACAACATCTCATCAGGAGCACAGAGTGCACAGAGTGCCATAGTCTTCCATGCAGCTCCATATCCATTCCAATAGTTTCAGAGGAATGTCTCCCATGCTCACCTTGGCAATTACACAGAGTGAGGTGGAACACACTTCACTGCCACAACCTCACACTGCTGCAACTGCAACCTATGTCAGGAAGCCCTGCTTGAAGCATGAAAGTCATAGGAGTGCTCCAAGACAGATGAAGAGCTCACATGACAGTGAGCAGGCAGTGCAGTTCCTACAGGCCATGGCAGAAGAACGAAAACCATGTGCAATACCCAGCAAGGAGGGGGAATGGCTGTTGCTTAACACTCATGGCCAGGAATTGCAGCTGTTTCTCACTTCCTGGCTTCTGAAGGACTCAGCTCTGAAGGACTTGGTCTCTGGGGCCAGCAGAACAAAAGGAAGAGTCTTGTGAAAACAAGTTGCACAGACGCTGATGTTAATGAGCAGAAAACTTGAGAATGAGAGGGCTGTGACATACAGCCACAAAGGTAACCAGGAAAAAGCAAACTCTCCCATTTTAGTTTGCAGCCTTGCTTACACTCAATATTAGAGTCTTTGCTTCTCTGCATCCAAGGATGCACTTCTCCCACATTCACTGATGTCTAGCATGATCTGCCATTCCGAACTTCTCTAAACCAGCCTTTGCACATAAAGAATGCTTCTGGTGTGACCTTAGCACCATCTCCAAACCAGTCACCTTGGCACTACTGGAAATAGCCAAGCAATTGCTCTGTAGCTGTCAAATACATTCCCAAGAGAATCCCCATCCCCCAAGGAGTGGAAGATTATGATTTTCAGTGACATTTTGGGCCAAGCACTAAACAGCCACTGGAAAGGAAGTCTGCTCATCCCTGTTCTTATCCCTTACCTTTCCAAAGCTGTCCCTCCGCTCTTTGTCACTCCTAAGACCAGGACTGCTGGGATGATCTGTCTCCTTGGCCTGACTCAGTGAGAGGCCTGGGAATGGAAGCAAAGGTTCCTGTAATCTCTGGCACCACGTGTTGGAGGCAAAAGAAGCTTTGCTTTCCTCATGAGATGTGCCCAGTATTCTGCAATCCTGTATTTGCAGGGAACAAAGTTCTCATCCAAAAGTTCCACTTTTGCTCTCCTTCCTCGTTCCAGGGGTTTATTCTCTGCTTTCTTTTCAGCAGAGACATCCAAACCCAAATAAACATGACCTAGCTCAAAATAATTTTGATCTTGGCTGATATTGACAATTCAAAATGTCCTTAATAGAAATAGCTGATGGCCGGTCATTCTGAAACACTCCCCAAGAGAGCTGGTAGAACTAGGAGAACTAATTCTTCACATGGTTTCACAGAGGATAAAATCATGTAGCAGTCAAGCACTATGAGAGGTATACCTGTCTTAAAACTGGATTCTATCACCCTGCAGAATGATTGGGTCAGTAACAAAAGAAAGACCGGAAAGGATGAATGACAGAAGTGATTTATAGTCCAGAATTAATCCAGAAAAAATGTCATTTACTTACTGAGGACTACCACTCCCTAGCTGCAGTAAGCATTGCAGTTGCATATACAAAATTAAGGAGTCATTCCAAAGGTGCCATACTCAGGATGTGGCAGAACAAACCCTGAGCAAA
Source organism: Passer domesticus (assembly GCF_036417665.1). Taxonomy (NCBI): domain Eukaryota; kingdom Metazoa; phylum Chordata; class Aves; order Passeriformes; family Passeridae; genus Passer; species Passer domesticus. The sequence goes on along the minus strand of NC_087512.1, from coordinate 75,663,110 downwards.
GGGACCAGGGGATCTGATCCCTTTTTCTGCATCAGCAGAATTAGTTCTCCAAGTCTCATCTCTCCTATCATTACACAACCAGAGATGCCAAAGGAACTACAACAGTGTCATTGAGGCTTACACCTTGAAAGCAGTGGATGACCCAGATGCACCAGAGACTGCATTTTGTCTGGCACAATTCCACTTGTCAGGGATCAGGCAAGGCAGGGACAGGGACAAGGCAGGAGGCATCTCCTCCCCAGCCTCAGCCTGCAGCACTGACACAGGCACAGACAGCCGGGGAAGAGATTTGTCATTGGGAACCTGCCACAGGTGGCTTTGGCCTTGTGCTGTCAGAGGATGACAAACTCACACCCTGCCTAGGCTGCAGCCATTTGGAAGTCTCCTTCTCCTTCACTGGAAAATTCAAAAGGACTTTCATCATAGGAGGTATGCCTATTCCTTACAGTGCAAAACAAGGAATAACCAAGTGCAGACCAAAAATCCATGAATCTCCTTCAAATCTCAAAGGGTTCAGACCAGAAACTACCTCAAGGAATGGTTTACTCCTTCAAAAGCAGGAGGAAGGAGTGGAAACATTTCTCATTTCATACTAAATTCCTTCATTTTCTACTCTAATTTTGACACAAAAAAGCCTGCAGGGAGATAAAACGCATGAACAAGAAGGAGAGGAATGTTTTCTTTTCCTGAACAGCACATCCAGGAGCCAAGGTACCCCTCCAGCTCCTGCCATTCAGCATTTCACACTGGAGGAATTTTCACTGCAACACCAGAGAACACTCCCAGTCATTGGGCTCTGGGAGAGTCCACTGAGCCCATCAAGAAAATGAAATTAATTTAAAGATATCTTTAAATGAATGTGTTTTATCCAAGCTTTCCAAGTGTCACCTCTGAGTCAAGATCCCAATGATCATTTTAGGATAGATATGCCCTGTACCCACCTGCATGCTCCGGGGTCTTCTCTTGGCTTCTGCTGCTGGGTCTTGCCCTGGAGAAAATGGAAGACAAAAAAACATATGAGGAGCTAGAAGGAGATGGGAGGAAATGAGTGTACCATGCAAGGAGGCAAAGCTTCTTAGCATGGTCACTGTGATGAAGGAAGAATTGCAACCCCTAAACCCAAATATGATTCATTGTCCTTAAGCTTTCAGTTCCTGGAGTCACACAGAACTGGCCAAGCTCTGGCTGAAATAACAGCCAAGTCCAGCTGGGGACCCATCCTGAGACACTTTGAAGCCCTGCCTCCTCTTCCCCAGCACCACCTCTGCTCTTAGGGCATTGCTCTTGGGTTTGACATTGGATGGGCAAAATGTGGAATACTCAGAGGTTTGCCTAAATACATGGGAGACTGTGCAAAATCACCACAGGAGATGGCAAGAGTGAGGTGAAGAGAACACTGGAGCAGCAGACACCTTGGCTTACCTCATCTCCTGGGACTCCTGCAAATCCATCTGGAGAGAGCTGTGTACAGACCCAGCAGCACTGCCCACAGGGGGAATTCCTGCCTTGCGCAGACGAGGAATCAAAGATTTTCCCACTGATCTCTTCTTCATTTCCCCACCAGTGGAGCACAGCAAGGAGGTCTGGAAAGACTAGAACACAGTGCTCAGATCAACCATCCACACTTGCCCCCTTTGATGCCTCAAGAATTTTATCAATGCTCTTAACTGGGACCTGGAAGGAAAAGTCAAACTGATGCAGCAGCTTGGCACAGGATGGGGAATGCAAAGGGAACTGGACAGGGAGAGACCATGTCCCACATTTCTGAGCTCTCCCCACCTTCTCACTTCCCTGGAAATGCAACTACATTCCCAGCTGGCGTCCATACGTTTGACATCAAGGTGTTCTGGGGTGCCACTGCCTCCCCTGGCCTTTTGGATGCCATGGCAGTGGGTTTAGATCACTGTTCTCTCCCTGCCCCTAAGGTGTCTCACAGCCAGTGCTGATCTCCAGCCAAATCCCCACAAAACCATTCTGCAGCATGTCCAAACCTGCTTGTCTCAAGCCCCTCATTTCTGCTGCTGCTGCCCTTCCCTCCTACACTTCCCCAGCAGCCTTGCAGCCCCGATGCTGCTGCTGAGCTCTCGGGATGCTCGCTGCTCTCCAGCTCCCACACATCCATCATCTCAGCCTCACTGCCATTCAGGGAGTTCAGCACAGCTCCCTGCCCTGCTGCTCTCTGCAAGGTCTCTGCCTGCCCAACTTGCTCCAGGGCCCCCATGCCATGGCCAGGAATGGGGGAGGAGGCACCAGGGGCAGATGCCCACCCATGCTTAGTATCCCATCATTTCTGGCCCCGCTAGAGAGCCAAGCCAGGACCTGTTCAAAATTCAGTGAAAGGGTCAGTTCCTGTCAGGGAAGAGATCTCAGAGCTCTGCTGACAGCACATGAAATGAAAATTTAGCACAAAGGACTTAGCTTGGTCTCCTTACCTCTCTTCCTTTTCCCTCTGCTCTGAGCTCCTGGCTTTTTCTACTCTCCTCATCCCAGACATTGCCAGCATTCCCAGTCTCCTGCTCTCCGCTGCACATCTTGCTTGGCGTGGCAGAAGGAGAGCTCCTCTGGATGGGAGGCAACGGCTTGGAGGGAAGGAGCATCGAGGGACTTGCCAGGGAAAACCTCTTGGCAAGAGGGTAGCCAGTCAGAGCTGCAAAGTGGAGACACAAAATATAAGAGAGTCCACAAAGTAAATCTAAATCATCTGAAGCTCCATATTTTATGGGACCGATTCCTTGGAAGCTTCTAAATAGCTGCACAGGGAAACATGCTACTGCCACCAGCAGCTTGAAGCAGGCCAGGGGGAAACCCTGCCCCACTTCCACAGAGCTGCCACAGGAACAGCCGGGCCTCTGGGCTGCCCTGGGACAGCAGGGAGCCCAGAGCCCTGTGCTCTCCAGGCATGGCTCAGCTGCACATGCACCCTGCTGCTGCTCTCCCTGCCCCACAGCTGAGCAGCCCTACAGCTCCACGGGGCACTGCCAGCAGCACAGCTCATTGCAGGGGCACATGCAGGCCACAGCTGTTCCCTGCCAATGTGCACAGCCTCTCTGGGCTGCCACAAGACACTTCCTGCCAACAGAGAGCGGCCCAGCTCCCACCTCACCTCACCTCTGTGTGACAGAGCAGTTAGAAGGAAGAGAACTAATTTTTTACATTGTTTCACAAAGGGTAAAATAATAAGGCAGCCAAACAATACAAGACAAACACTTCTCTTAAAACTGGGTCCTTTCAGCCTGTGCAATCCTCTGGTCAGTAACATAAGAGACACAGGAAACATTCAACGACATAAGTCATTTCCACTCCAGAATTAATCCAGAAAAAACTATCCGCCTGCTTACAGAGCAATATTGGTCTAGTGCTGCATTCAGCATTGCAGATGCATACCGGCAATGAAGGAGTCATTCCAAAGGGGCCATTCCAAGGATTTGGCAGAACTAACCCTGAGCAAAGGGACCAGGGGATCTGATCCCTTTTTCTGAATCATTTATCCAAGTCTCATCTCTCCTATCATTACATGCCCATAGATGCCAAAGGAACAACAACAGTGTCATTGAGCCTTACACATTGAAAGCAGTGGATGACCCGGATGCGCCAGAGACTGCATTTTGTCTGGCACAATTCCACTTGTCAGGGATCAGGCAAGGCAGGGACAGGGACAAGGCAGGAGACATCTCCTCCCCAGCCTCAGCCTGCAGCACTGACACAGGCACAGACAGCCGGGGAAGAGATTTGTCATTGGGAACCTGCCATAGGTGGCTTTGGGCTTGTGCTGTCAGAGGATGACAAACTCACACCCTGCCTAGGCTGCAGCCATTTGGAAGTCTTCTTCTCCTTCACTGGAAAATTCAAAAGGACTTTCCATCATAGGAGGTTTCCCTGTTCCTCCCAGTGCAAAACCAGGCAATATACACGAATCTCCTTCAACTCTCAAGGGATTCAGATCAGAAACTACCCCAAGGAATGGTTTTCTCCTTCAAGGGCAGTCGGAAGGAGTGGGAACATTTCTCATTTCATGCTATTTGGCTTATTTTTCCATTCCCCATTTGGCACTAGAAAGGCAGCAGGGAGAGAAAAGGGATGTGCAGGATGGAGAGGAATGTTTCCTTTTCCTGCCCAGCTTATCCAAGAGCCCAAGGTACCCCTCCAGCTCCTTCCACTCAAAAATTCACACTGGAGGAATTTTCACTGCACCACCAGAGAACACTCCTAGGGACTGGGCTCTGGGAGAGTCCACTGAGCCCATTAGGAAATTGAAATACATTTAAAGATACCTTTAAATGAATGGGTTTTAACCAAGATTTCCAAATGTCAACTGAGTGTGAAGACTAGAAAGGTCACTTTCGGACAAAATGTGGAATACAAAAAAGTTTGCCTAAATACATGGGACAGCTGACTGTGCCAAACCACCACAGGAGATGGGAAGAGTGAGGTGAACAGTACACTGGAGCCCTGTACCTACCTGCATACTCCAGGGTCTTCTCTTGGCTTCTGGTGCTGGGTCTTGGCCTGGAGAAAATGGAGGACAAAGGAACATATGAGGAGCTAGAAAGAGAAGGGAGGGAATGGGCGTACCATGCAAGGGGGCAAAGCTTCTAAGCATGGTCACTGTGATGAAGGAGGAATTGCAAAACATAATCCCAAAGATGATTCATTGCCCTTAAGCTTTCAGTTGCTGGAATCACAGAGAGCTGGCCAAGCTCTGGCTGAAATAACAGCCACGTCCAGCTGGGGACTCATCCTGACATGCTTTGAAGCCCTGCCTCCCCTTCCCCAGCACCACCTCTGCTCTTGGGGCATTGCTCTTGGGTTTGACATTCCGCTGGATCACCATAGATGGACAAAATGTGGAATGCAAAAAAGTTTGCCTAAATACATGGGACAGCTGAGTGTGCAAAATCACCACAGGAGATGGGAAGAGTGAAGTGAAGAGCACACTGGAGCATCAGACACCTTGGCTTACCTCATCTCCTGGGACTCCTGCAATTCCATCTTTGGAGAGCTGTGCACAGACCCAGCAGCACTGCCCACACGGGGAATTCCTGCCTTGTGACGACGGGGAATCAAAGATTTTCCCAATGATTTCTTCTTCATTGCTTTAGCAACAGGAGAAGGCAAGGATGAGAAGGAAAGAGTAGAACACAGTGCTCAGATCAATCATCCACACTTGCCTCCACTCTGCCTCAAGACATTTACACATGTCCTCAACTGGGACCTGGCAGTAATAAACAAGACAAACTGATGCGGCAGCTTGGCTGTGGATTGGGAATGCAAAGGGAACTGGACAGGGAGAGACCATGTCACATATTTGACACCTCTCCCCTCATGCTCATTTCTTTGCAAGTGTGGCTGCATTCCCAGCTGACATCCACACGTTTGACATCAAGGTGTTCTGAGGTGCCACTGCCTCCCCTGGCCTTTTGGATGCCATGGCAGTGGGTTTAGATCACTGTTCTCTCCCTGCCCCTAAGGTGTCTCACAGCCAGTGCTGATCTCCAGCCAAGTCCCCACAAAGCCATTCTGCAGCATGTCCAAACCTGCTTGTCTCAAGCCCCTCATTTCTGCTGCTGCTGCCCTTCCCTCCTACACTTCCCCAGCAGCCTTGCAGCCCCGATGCTGCTGCTGAGCTCTCGGGATGCTCGCTGCTCTCCAGCTCCCACACATCCATCATCTCAGCCTCACTGCCATTCAGGGAGTTCAGCACAGCTCCCTGCCCTGCTGCTCTCTGCAAGGTCTCTGCCTGCCCAACTTGCTCCAGGGCCCCCATGCCATGGCCAGGAATGGGGGTGGAGGCAGCAGGGGCAGATGCACACCCATGCTTAGTATCCCATCATTTCTGGCCCCGCTAGAGAGCCAAGCCAGGACCTGTTCAAAGTTCACTGAAAGGGTCAGTTCCTGTATACACTGAGCCCTTTCTCTGCAAGGCTGAAATCAAGTGCCCAAGCCTTTGATTGGACATTCTGTCAATCAAAACTGTTGTTCATCTCTCTCCTCCTGCACCCCACAGCAAACCCAAAACAACTGCACGTCCTGGCCCTGGTGCAAAGAAAATCATGTGCCTGGGATCCGGGCTGCTTTCCCGATGGCCACAGGCCATCCCTTTCCCTATGGACAAAGCCATGCCAGAGCACACAGCTACCCAGAATCTGATGAACTCTGGAAATAGCATCAGAGATTGCTGTGCAGGGGGCATGGCTGTACCACTCACAAGCTGAGACAGCCTGACTTTGCAGGTTCCAGCAATCATCTTTTTCCATCCAAAGCAGACACAGCTGACAGAAAACATCAGCAAAACATACAGGTGCATCATAGATACCTGTAGATTACTCAATGGGGAAGGACTGCTTTCCCAGATTGCACAGCTTTAGCTGCTCTGACTGCTTGTTGGTGTTTTCTCAGCCATAAGACAGAAGAGGAACCACAACACAGCCCAGAAACCATTCAAAGACCTCTCCTGCTATTGATACATGCTGAGGACATGAAGTCTGCACTACACACCCATTGCAAAGACAGCCTGAAGCGCAGCGTCCAGCTGAGCGCTTGCTTGGCTCAGCTGCTTCCCTGGGCTCACAGCACAGGAAAAGGCCTCCATGCTCTGCCTACAGCACATAAAATGAAAATCTACCATCCAGGACTTAGCTTGGTCTCCTTACCTTATGTCCTTTTCCCTCTGAACTCTGCTCCGCGATGTTTCTTCTGACATCTTTGTTGTCAGTGCTACTTTTCCTTTTCCCTTCCTCCCCATCATACATCTTGCTCAGATTGATGGATGAGCTCTCTTGGATGGGAGGCAAAGGCTTCAAGAGAAGCAGTGAAGCGGGATGTGTCTGAGGAAGATTCGTGGCAGAAGGGTAGCCAGTCAGATCTGCAACGTGGAGACAAAAAATGTAACAGAGCCCTCAGTGCCAACCTAAGGCATCTGAAGCTCCGTATTTCATGGGACAGATTCCTTGGAAATTTCTAAAGAGCTGCACAGGGAAACATGCTACTGCCACCAGCAGCTTGAAGCAGACCAGAGGGAAAACCCTGCCCCACTTCCACAGAGCTGCTACAGGAACAGCCTGGCCTCTGGGCTGCCCTGGGACAGCAGGGAGCCCAGAGCCCTGTGCTCTCCAGGCATGGCTCAGCTGCACATGCACCCTGCTGCTGCTCTCCCTGCCCCACAGCTGAGCAGCCCTACAGCTCCACGGGGCACTGCCAGCAGCACAGCTCATTGCAGGGGCACATGCAGGCCACAGCTGTTCCCTGCCAATGTGCACAGCCTCTCTGGGCTGCCACAAGACCCTTCCTCCCAACACAGAGCGGCCCAGCTCCCACCTCACCTCTGTGTGAGGCTGAGCCACGCTCACAAGGGAACAAGTGAGTTCGGTGAACTCCCACCTTTACAATCAATCCATCTAATGGGTGAGGCATGCAAGGGGTGTTTTCATTATTCAGAAGATCTCTCTGCTTTTATTTTTCATGGAACTACCATCACTAGAATTCCTTTGAAATGTATGGAGCTGGCAAACCAGGAGAGAAAGCTTCTACAACTTTGCTTATGTGTTGTTCATTACCTATCCACTACTTTGAAATCCCTTTCCTTCTAAACTGTGGGCAACCCACAGTGGTCAACAGAATTCGATAATTACAACTCAGAAGTAATTGCTTTCCAAGTTAGTGTTCACGGCCTTTGTTTCAGTAACTCCCATTCAGTTCTGGGTTGGGTTTTATTGCTTCATTGCTTTTCTTTCTCTTCACAACAGAGGAAGTGCTGGCACATGAACAATGGCACCTCATGTTGGAAGAAGCTTTGCAATCCAGGTTACATGACCCCAGTACTCAAGGAGTCTGCATTTGCAGGGTATAAACTGGCCATTCAATTGGAAATTGCCACTTTTACTGTGCTTCATTGCTCCATGGGTCTTTCTCCCTGCTTTCTTACATACAGACAACAACCAACCAACATAAAACCCAACAACAACATAAACATGATCTGCCACAACACATTTCTTATCTTGGCTAATACTGCCAATTTAAATTTTTCTGAATGGGAAGAGTGGAAGGCAGGTGATTCTGAAATGCCCTCCAAGAGAGCTCTTAGAAGTAAGAGAACTAATTTTTTACATTATTTCACAAAGGGTAAAATACTGAGGCAGCCAAGCAATACAAGATGAACACATCTTTTAAAACTGGATACTTTCAGCTGGTATATTGCTCTGAGAGAGCAAAAATATCACCTGCTTACAGAGCAATACTGGTCACTTGATGCATTAAGCATTGCAGGTGCATACCAGCAATGAAGGAGTCATTCCAAAGGGGCCATACCCAGCATTTGGCAGAACTAACCCTGAGCAAAGGGACCAGGGGATCTGATCCCTCTTTCTGAATCATTTCTCCAAGTCTCATCTCTCCTATCATTACATGCCCATAGATGCCAAAGGAACAACAACAGTGTCAATGAGCCCTACACCTTGAAAGCATTGCCGGACATAGATGTGCCAGAGACTGCATTTTGTCTGGCACAATTCCACTTGTCAGGGATCAGGCAAGGCAAGGACAGGGACAGAGGCACCTCCTCCCCAGCCTCAGCCTGCAGCACTGACACAGGCACAGACAGCCAGGGAAGAGATTTGTCATTGGGAACCTGCCACAGGTGGCTTTGGCCTTATGCTGTCAGAGGATGACAAACTCACACCCTGCCTAGGCTGCAGCCATTTGGAAGTCTCCTTCTCCTTCACTGGAAAATTCAAAAGGACTTTCCATCATAAGAGATTTCCCTATTCTTCCCAGAGCAAAGCCATGAATAACCCAGTGCCGAACCAATATCCATGAATCTCCTTAAAATCTAAAAGTGTTAAGACCACAAACTACCTCAAGGAATGGTTTTCTCTTTCAAAAGCAGGAGGAAGGAACGGGAACATTTCTCATTTCATGCTAAATGCCTTCTTTTTCTACTCTAATTTTGACACAAGAAAGGCTGCAGGGCCATAAAAGGCACATGCAGCGTGGAGCGGAAATGTTTTCTTTTTTGCACTGCAGTTCCAGAATCCCAAGGTACCACTCAAGCTCTTGCCACTCAACACTTCACACTAGAAGAATTTTCACTGCACTACCAGAGAACACACCCAGGGACTGGGCTCTGGGAGAGTCCGCTGAGACAATCAAGGAATTGAAATTAATTTAAAGACTTTTTTTAAAGAATGCGTTTTAACCAACCTTTCCAAGTGTCAACTCTGAGTCAAATTCCCAATGGTCATTTTAGGACAGACGTGCCCTGTACATACCTGCATGCTCTGGGGTCTTCTCCTGGCTTCTGCTGCTGGGTCTTGGCCTGGAGAAAATGGAAGACAAAAAAACATATGAGGAGCTAGAAGGAGAAGGGAGGGAATGGGCATACCATGAAAGAGGCATGGTCACTGTGATGAAGGAGGAATTCCAACACATAAATCCAAGAGGATGCAAAGATGATGCATTGTCCTTAAGCTTTCAGTTCCTGGAGTCACACAGAACTGGCCAAGCTCTGGCTGAAATAACAGCCAAGTCCAGCAGGGGACCCATCCTGAGACACTTTGAAGGCCTGCCTCCTCTTCCCCAGCACCACCTCTGCTCTTGGGGCATTGCTCTTGGGTTTGACATTGGATGGGCAAAATGCGGAATATTCAGAGGTTTGCCTAAATACATGGGAGACTGTGCCAAATCACCACAGGAGATGGGAAGAGTGAGGTGAAGAGCACACTGGAGCAGCAGACACCTTGGCTTACCTCATCTCCTGGGACTCCTGCAAATCCATCTGGGGAGAGCTGTGCACAGACCCAGCAGCACTGCCCACAGGGGGAATTCCTGCCTTGCGCAGACGGGGAATCAAAGATTTTCCCAATTGTCTCTTCTTCATTTCCCCGCCAGTGGAGCATAGCAAGGAGGTCTGGAAACAGTAGAACACAGTGCTCAGATCAATCATCCACACTTGCCCTCTTTGATGCCTCAAGAATTTTATCAATGCTCTTAACTGGGACCTGGAAGGAAAAGTCAAACTGATGCAGCAGCTTGGCTGTGGATTGGGAATGCAAAGGGAACTGGACAGGGAGAGACCATGTCCCACATTTCCAAGCACTCCCCACCTTCTCACTTCCCTGGAAATGCGACTACATTCCCAGCTGGCATCCATACGTTTGACATCAAGGTGTTCTGAGGTGCCACTGCCTCCCCTGGCCTTTTGGATGCCATGGCAGTGGGTTTAGATCACTGTTCTCTCCCTGCCCCTAAGGTGTCTCACAGCCAGTACTGATCTCCAGCCAAATCCCCACAAAGCCATTCTGCAGCATGTCCAAACCTGCTTGTCTCAAGCCCCTCATTCCTGCTGCTGCTGCCCTTCCCTCCTACACTTCCCCAGCAGCCTTGCAGCCCCGATGCTGCTGCTGAGCTCTCGGGATGCTCGCTGCTCTCCAGCTCCCACACATCCATCATCTCAGCCTCACTGCCATTCAGGGAGTTCAGCACAGCTCCCTGCCCTGCTGCTCTCTGCAAGGTCTCTGCTTGCCCAACTTGCTCCAGGGCCCCCATGCCATGGCCAGGAATGGGGGTGGAGGCAGCAGGGGCAGATGCACACCCATGCTTAGTATCCCATCATTTCTGGCCCCGCTAGAGAGCCAAGCCAGGACCTGTTCAAAGTTCACTGAAAGGGTCGCTTCCTGTCAGGGAAAAGGTCTCAGAGCTCTGCTGTGTCCTGGGTTGACTATATGATGCTTTTATCCCCAATTGTCTTGTTCTGTTTATACCGAGTAATAAGTTTTACACCTTTAAGACTCTCTTCCAGACAGTGAAGAGGGGAGGGAAGAAGCGCGCAGTTTGTTTTCAGACTGCTCTCACTCCTCCACATTCCTGCTCCTGGACTGTGTTGTCTGCGGATGGACAGACAGCCGGACAGAGCTCCTTTTCCCCTTTTTTTCTGCTTTTAGTTAGTTTTAGCTAGCTGAGGCAAAGAAGATCCCTGGACTGTGATTTTTTTCCTTTTTTCTTGGACCTGTTCAAGCCTGCTCTGGACTGAACACCCAGAAGAGCACCGGCAGCTCCACCTGTGGCCCCCTGGCCGGGCCTGGGCCGCGGCGTTTCCAGCACCAGAGACTGGTCAAAGACTGAGTAAGCTGAGCTGCAACCCGGGGAGGAGACTGTTCTGAGTTTGCTTTCTTTGGAGCAGTGAGAAGTTTTATTGTTTAATATTGTTTGGGTTCTATTGTTTAATAAACAGGTTTCTTTCCACTTTTTCTCCAAGGAGATATTTTCTCCCGAACCGGTTAGAGGGGGGAGGGGCAATTGAATCTGCTTTTGTAGAGAAGCCCCTTTGGGGGTTATCTCCCAAACTTGCCCTAAACCAGGACACAATGCCACCCAGACAGACAGTGCCCAGGGAAGCAGTGCCCATAAGGAGCCCAGAGGAGTCCAAAACAGCACACAAACTCTCTTTCCACACTCTGTGCCTCTTGACTGCCTCTGCTTGGTAGCTTTTCTTCTTCAGCTTGCATGACGGCAATTTCCCCCTTCATCTCAAGCAGCCTTTTCTCCTGCTCCCTCTGTACCTCTGCCAGGAAGTTTGCCCGTTCCTCCAGCTGCTTCCGTGCCTCCACATGCTGCTCTTCCAGTTGTCTCTCCTGATGAGGGGAAGAGACAATTCCTGATGAAGTCCAAGCAATGCTCCCCATAGAGAGAAATGGAAGCTTCATCCCTCCAACAACCCCCCCACCTGGAAAGTGCACATGAGTTGTGACTTTGTGCCCTCCAGCAATGCTGTTCTAACCCAAAATGTAGAGGGAGTGTCAGCAGCTGGAAGGAAGGAGATGCCACCTTCCTTCCCTGCTCTCATGGCTGCCTGTTTTCTGGCCCCTCTCTCCTCAGCATTTCTGCCTGTTCTCAGAGGCTCTGTGCTCACATTCCCCCTGCCCTTTGATCAAGGAAGAGCTGCACATGGACTGCAGGATGAGGATGAGGCCAGCGCCTCAATGATCCAGTCACAAGGCAGGCCACCAGCTGAAATACCAGCAACACGGGGCCTTTTGCATATGATTCAGGCCCAAAGACATCTGTCCACCATGGGAGGACAGAAAGCAAGGAACCCAGTTGCTGGGACTGCAGTTGGCAGCAAGGTCAGCAGCCGCCTGCTGCATGGCACAAGGCTGTGGGCAAGATCCTGCCCCTTCGCTGCCATGCTTTGGGTGGCGACCATCCAGCCTCCTGGGGAACTTGGCTCATGCCCATCCTCAACCTGTGCATGCATATACTGTCCCAGCATTGTCCTCTGGCTCTTCACAGGCCTTCAAGTATGAGCCCTTGAAGGCCCCTGCTGCCTGGCCCAGCAACGTCTGGCCTACAGCAGATGCTTGCGGCCATGTCACATACTCAGGCTGCTCTTCTGCTGAGACAGCCCACCAAACCTGCCTGAAATCTTCAGGTGCCTCTTGTTTCTTACCAGTTCTTGCACGAGATTCCTATTTTCCTCTTCCTGGGCAGAGTGCCAGAGTCTCAGAGCCTTGCAGCACTGCTCTTGTGCCCAGCGCAGCTGTTCAGCCATGTCTTCACATTGCTGCTGGCTGAGAGCTCTTACAGCCAGCAGCTCACGACGAAGGCCCCTCACATCCTCTGCAAACATGACACACAGCAGCAGTCAGACACTCCACAAGCAGAGCAATCTGCTGGCCTTAAGCCCTTCCAGTTTCAGGCAAGGAGGGACCTGCCCTCAGCTGCTTCACTGCTCAGAAGCCCTGGGCACAGAGCTGCCTTCACAGCCACTGCACTGGGCAGGGCCATCAGCAGAAACAAAGCACACGAGGCTCTCACCCAGTATCGCCTCCTTGGCCTGCCTGGCCCTGTGCACTTGGGCTTCCACACGGCTCCTGGCCATCTCCAGCTCCCATATGTGCTGCTGTGCCTCCAGCAGGCTGCTTTGCAGGCTCTCCTTCTCTGACCTACAAGGCGTGAAGATGAAGAGCAATTGCTCCTGGCACACAGGGGCAGCTCCTCCAGTAAGATGTGCCTTAAGATCCCTACACCTTAGTTTGCAAAATGGCTTGCATGGAAACTCAGATACAGCAGGACTATTTTGCCACTTTACATAGCAAATCAGGCCCCTCCAGGTGACTGGGCAGCCTTTCCTCATGACCTAGCTCAGCCCAGTTTGGTCTCATCAGCCAAAGCTGAAAAGGCTGTTGCCTGACCTATCACACATGGGTGTGCCCACCAAGTATCTGCAAAGGGACAAAAACCCAGCCTCTGCTCACAGCCCTGAGCTCATCAGCACTTCCAAGTCACTCTGCAGGTGCAGGACAGAACAGGGCTCTCCTGGCTGACTCCTCAATGCTTCATGCCATTCATAGTGGACGTGTAGGTACTTTGTTGGCCAGGTACTCTCTAAGTAAAAAGGACTAAAGGAATTCACCAAACCATATAGCAAAACCTCTGGCTTCTAGCAGCATGAGTAGGAAACCAGAAGTAGGTTTCTATCTGCACAAGAACTCTCTAGGAGGAGGGACAGATATCTGGCCAATTAAATGACTGGAATTGGATGAACAAGACCACTTGCTACCTTTATTTTTGGCTAACTAAGCTGCAGTGCCCAAATATCTGGGCACTCTTTAAAAAGGAAGAAGGACCAGCCAAATAGATCCTTGACAGGTTACAGAGGTGGCTGGACAAGTGGGTAAGAATCAGTGCTCAGCAAGAATCCCCAGACACTGTCAAGAAGTCACAAGACCTTTCCCTTCTGCTGCTGCTGCTGTTTGTAAGCAGTTCTAGGTTCTGCACCATCCTTCACAAGAGTCAGCTCTGCAGGCTCTCAAGATTTTCAGCGTGACCCTCCAGCTTCACCTGAAGCGTCAGCACCCTACTCACAACATTCACATCTAAGAGCCTTGAATTCCAAAAATCCCATGTCAAACAACTTGGCAAGGAAAGACTGATGGTCAGATGCACTGAAGGAGAAAGCAAAACCAGAGGGAAACTTCTGGTTTCAGCAAACATCTGCACAGTGTCCCTGGTCCTCAATTCAGTGCCAAGTTGGCTTGCTTTGCACTTGTCACAGGAATGTGCAAGGGGTCCCAAGCAGGCACCCAAAAAAAGCTTTGAGAGCTTGGGCTGGCAGAAAAGTAAGATTCACATCACAGTATCCTTCCCTTTTTGCTTGTATCTCTTTGCTTCTCTGTCTGAGAAACATCTGGAGAGCACAGAGCAGGCAGTAAATCCTGGCATAATGCTCACCACCTTTGTAACTACAGACCTTCAGTAATGTTCCACCCAGGGTCTCCTCCCTGCCTTTACCTGGCCTCTGCCAGCTGCTCTGAAAGGCCTCGCAGGTCCCGCTCCGTGGCTGCCAGTCGTGCTTCCAGGGCAGCGTTCTCCTGTGCCAGCACCGCCTTCTCTCTGCACACCTGGGACAGGGTGTGCCCTTGGCGGGAGAACTCCTGCAGCAGCTTCTCCAGGCCCCTGTGGGCTGGCCGCTGCCGGCGGAAAACCTGGCAGTGGAGGGGCACCATTTTTCAAGAGGAACAACAACAACAACAACACAGGCTCGGTCTCAGCTTGCTGCCAGAAGCAGCATTTGGGGGGGTCTTTCTAGGACAAATCCCTCTCCCACAAGTGCTGCCTAGGAACAAGGTGAGCGTACCTTTGGCACAGCCAGAGGAACCGCTTCCTTCAGCAGATCCCTCTGAGGCTGCCATTCCTCCGCTGTCGCTGCCGCCACTTCAGACGCCCTCTCTAGTGAGGAGTGGCGCTTTCTCTCAAATGCAGCCAACTCCTTCCACCTACGGCAAGCAGACAGACAAACAAGCCTTTAATTGCAACACAGTCTCCTTGCAAGACCAGGACTGCATACCATGTCCCACACAAGGCAGTCTCAGGGCTTCCAGCAGCCCTCTACTTCCACTTCAAGAGAATGTTGCAATTCCCTCCCTATACTAGCATCTCTCTTTGTTGTTCCTGCAGGTGAAGGAGTCACCACTGAGGAAGTCAAACAAGCTTCCAGAAGCCACAGAACACTTCCAGAAAGCTCAGGTACTCTCAGCTGAGTTACAGCTTCCTGCCTGCTAGCTCTTACACTCCTTTCTGATTACAGTGGATACTGGACTTGCAAAAGTTCTTCTTTGGCTAAGACATGCTTGCTAAGTCTAGGTGAGTACTGCCACAATTACTCTTGCTTTCACTAGTGAAACAAGGAAAGAGCCTGCAAGCCATAGCTTGGGGAGGAGGTGGGGACGATTTTCCAATCCAATTATCAAAGGATGGGTTAGGCTGGCAGAGATGCCAGGAAGCCTCTAGCCCAGGCTTCAGTTCCAAGCACTTGGGGTCAGCATCTGGACAGGCTGCTCAAGGCCCTATCCAGCTGGGGCTTCGGAATGTCTAGGGCTGGAATCTGCACAAGCTCTCTGAGATGTTTCTTATGCTGCATGACTGCCTTTGCAGGTCAATGCTTTGCTCTCCTTAAGCCCAGCCTGAGCCTCCCTTGCTTTTACTCTGGTCTAGTTTGGAATGCTTTTTGTCAAGGTTTAAGGTGTGAGTCCCAGGAGGCAGCTGTTCTCTAGGTTGGTCAGCAGCCAGACCTGTCCTGGGCTGCCTTCCCCCGTCTGTGCTGAGCAAGTCCAACAAGGAGAAAGCCAAATTTGTTCTTTGACACTGGGCCTCCTAAAGCCCAGCAATGCCCAGCCCTGCTCAGAGAAAGCGAGAAAGCTCAACACACACCTGAACTCCTGGGCGCCGTGCACTCCGTCCGTGCTCTCCTGCCGCTCCGCCTTTCCTGCCTGGGCCCAGGAGTCCTGACTGGCAAGATCCTCTCCTCGCGGGACCTGCAAGGAATAGGCAGGGAAAAAGCACAAACAAGCAGAGCTGGCAGCGCCTGTGAGGTGAGAGCGGGCCCAGCCTTGGCCGGGGTGCAGCCCCAGCAGAGGCCTGGCAGAGCCCGGAGCAGCCTGAGCCTGGGCAGAGGCAGGCTGGAAGGAGGCCCTTGGAGCTGCAGGAGGCAGCAGCCAGGCCCTGGGTGCCTCTTCCTGGCAGCGGGCGAATCCTCCGCTCTCAGAGCCCAGGTGGCAGCTGGCTGCTCCCGAGGGGAAGCGTAGCCGTGCTGGGCACAGCCCAGACTGGAGGCATTGGCCGTCTGGAGTCTGCCCAGGAGCAGAGAAAGGCCAGGGGAAGCCCAGGGCCGGTGGCCTGGCTGAGGATTCCTACTCTGCTGCCGGCTGCCCTGTGACTCCTGGCAAAGGGCAGCAGTGTGTGCAGCACTCTGGGCAGCGGCGCAAGGAGCCGGGCTGCTGGGCAGGCTGGAGCACAGGGCAGCGTCCTTCAGGCACGGCACTTCTGCCAGGGCAAGCCAGGCCAGCCTGAGGCACTGACAGCTTGGCAGCTCACATCTGCAGGGGCCAGTGCCTCCCACAGCTCTGCCAGGAAGCGCCTGCAGGCCTGCAGTTCTGCCCTGAGCCACAGCAAAGGTGTGAAATGCAGAGTGTTCTGCAGAAATATTCAGGGCCACCAGGCCAGCCTGCTTTGTGCTCTCTGGAGCACAGTAAGCGCTGTGCAATGCTGCTCTGAGCTGCTGGGAGAGAGGGAATTGGGGATGTGCCTGAAGTTGTACTTGAGTAGTGAACTGATTTGGAAAAGAGCTGAATAATTTCAGTAGGCAATCTGTGTTTTCCTGATTAATTTCTGAAAGAAAGTCACCATGTGTTGCACACAGGTAGGGGTATTAGGAAAGAAAGGCCTTATAAAATCAGGCCTTGCTCTGCTCAATTACCAGCTGGCCTGTTATGTCTTCTATGTGCAGCTAGCTAACTTCCCATGTGAAAAATCATAAGAATGAGTGCAGTTAACACAGCAAGTTGTTGTGGTTAGAAAACAGTTTGCATCTGTAATAAACAAGAAATATGTCCCCTGAGAGTCCACAGAGGAAAAATGGAAACACCTGAGTAAAAGAGAAACTCTTAGCATGTACACACAAAAACACATTCTAAGCAATGAATGGTGTGTCAAGGAAACTACCAGGCAGTTGGAATTGAACACGAGAGCTGTGAAAAATGTATAAAAATGTGTTATATGAATAAAGAATTGGCCTTCCCTGCGTGAAGAGACAGAGTCCCAGCTGCTTTATTGACACAGCAATGTGGTGTCACTCAGCAAGAGCACTTGCAGGGTGTATTCATGAAATGCTTGTGTTTGATTCCCAGAAAAGGAAGGAGAGGCGTTAAGTGTAACAAATAGGGCTTAGTCTTGTGAATTCCTTTAGCTTTAATGGGCAGTGCTGAACCCTGTATTCCCCCATTGCAGTGATGAATGTGTGCAAGTGGCTATCTTAGCCTTGAGAATAAAGAGAGAGGTCCTGCTAAGAAGATAGCTGGAATGCATTGAATGGGAAGAAAGTGTTTTTAGGAGTCTCTTGACTAGCAGAGGCGAATTTGAAGATTGAGATATTTCCTAAATGACTGTGTGAGGAACAGGAGTTGTGTTGGAGTGTCAGAACCCAGGACATCCCTCTGGGTGCCCTGGATGGCTCGAGCCCTGGCAGGGGGCTCGGAGATCCTGTCAGGAAGCCAAAGACACTTGGGATTTTGATCTTAAGCCATGGAGCAAATTAACAACCTTGTACGAAGAATCCCAAGTCACAGAAGTTGAAGTAGCATAATAGTAGTTGTCACAGGGTGAAAAGTAGAATTTTGGGATTTTTAGAACAGGGGCTTGGATTCCCAAGATGGAGGAATTTGGGTGTTCCCTGTCCTTCTTCTTTCTCCTTCCTAACGTCCATGTTCTGGGTTGTGCTGGCACTCTTGGATTGGTTTAGAGTAGAAGTAGGCAGTCTAACATAGGTGATAGGTATTGGAAAATAACTGTAAATAAAGTACATGTAGTTTTTAGTATCAAGAGATAGCAATTCCTCAGGGCAGGGCAGTGTGCCCTTGACAGACCTGCAGATCAGACCTCTGTGAATCTGAGAGAAAATATTTTAGATACTAGATAATGAACAATCTTGTGAATCAGAGCCAAAGAATTCCGACTCTTCCTTTGACCATCGGGCAGGGAAAAGGGACACTTGGATCATCCTGACAGTAGGAAACCCAAGATCCGAGGTCCTGCCATATTTGATCCATGTTTGAGCAGGTTGACAAGACAATGAAGAAAAGTGTATTGTTTAAAGGGGGGAACTTGACCCTTGAAAGAGAAAGAATGTATTGGTCAGTGGGTGGGCAGTTCAGCCTTGAAAGGGGAACAATGCATCATGGAGCCCTTGTTGGCAGGGAGTCATGGAGTATGGTGAGCCATGGTGGCCTCATCTCACACGCCGGCCGTGTGTGAGCTGATGCTGTAACTGGGAAAATCCCACTCCTGAGCAGGAGATAGAAGGCCTGGTCTGGGGTGGAGGGGTGAGAAGGATGAGATGCACACCGTTTTGATCCAGGGGATGTCCTGGAAGTGCACTGCCTACCTGTGCCTCCTACCGAGCACCACGCTCCAGCTCCTTCTCCCACTCAGCGGATTTTTGGTATCCAGGGGTTGGTATGTATTATTTGCTACTGCAGCTAATGGAATGAATTTGCTTTGCAAGCCCAGTTGTCTTTTAGTTATTTTCTGCATGGGTCTCCTCCTGAACCTGTGGGTCTCCTCCTGAACAACCACCAGGGACCTACAGGACACTCCTACTCTGATGGCAATAAATTCTGAGAAGAGGTTTAAATATGTCAAATAAAGTGGAGTAATGTTTAGCCTGTGAGTTTCAGCAAAGTATTGAATATGTCTTAGTTCCATGGATACAAACTAGTAAGTCAGATTGCTGGGAGTGCAGGTATTAAGTGATTCCCTACACACCCAACACTGAAACAAAGTATTGCTTTCTTTCTAACCCTGAGCTGGCAGCAGGGATCAGGCCCTGCTTGGTAACCTTTCATTTTGGCAACTTCTGTTAGCAGGTAAGAAAGGTCCCAATGAAACCTTTTCCAGCTCTTTCCCTCTGGTTTCTCTTTTTAGGCTCCAGAGCTCTTTGCTGCAGGTGTCCTGGGTGTGTGCAGAGCAGAGGAGCCCCACAGAGCCCTTGGTTCCCCACAAGTTGTCCTGCCTTGTTCCCAGGTGTGCCCAGCTGTGGCAGGAGGAAGAGCCCGCAGCGCAGAGGGCACCGTGCCCTGCCCAGCCGGGGCTCCCTGGCACAGAGCAGCAGCAGCGCCAGTGCCGTTCAACCCGCTCCTGCCTTGCCTTCCCCTGGCACACAGAAGCCTCTGGAAATCAGCACCTCCAGTCACATTCCCAGCTTGGAGCAGCTGCTGCTGCTGGGCAGATGCTGCCAGTGTGACTGCTTCCAAAGGGGACTAAAGGCAGAGATGTACATGCACAGGAGCCCTGGGCATGTCCGATAAACGTGCAAATATATGGGGAGATTTGTTAGCAATTATTTCAGCTGTTATGCCAACAGTGGCTTCTCTCCTGGCTCTGTGTGTTACAGATGAGTAACGTAATGGTTGGCTCTCACAATTAAGAGATAGATATTATATGGATGTAAAAATATAAAGTGATGTTATCGTAATATATCCTCCCATTGTCCTCTTTCCCCTCCCCCTTGTAATAACCTTGGTCGTCAGGGCATTTGGGGAGGGCTGGCTTGTGACCAGGAGGCGAGGTGTAAAACACCTGACCTCCAATCAAGATGTAAGAAAGTAATCTCCAGCAATGGATAGCAGAGAAAGAGTTGACTGACCAAACTTTTGGAGGGGCTAAGGCTATCAAAGGCAGAGTATCTCTTTTGTAGATGAGGATGTGGCTGCAAGTCACAGAGACTGTCAGTGCTGAACATTTTTCCTTGTTCAGTCCTTTGTTAAGGTTTAATAAACCTTTAAAATGTTCAAAGTGAGAGTCGTTTCTCACATGTGCAATGCTGTGGGCCATTTTCTCGATCTGGTTTCCTTTACATGGGTCCCATCTGAGTGCTCACTTGGGCTACAGGCTGTAGGTGCTTGGGGCACTCTTGGAGTTGCTCTTGGATCCCTTGAACAATGGGGTTTGACCCAGGAGGGCAATTTGTGCTGCTTTGTGGCAGAGGAGAACTTCCCAGGCTATTTTGTGTTTGCTGTGGGGAAGGTTGGTTATTGCTTTGCATAAAGTCACAGACCAGCATGGAGCGTTTGCTTTGTGATGTCAGGGCATGGTTGCCACGTCACAGTGGTGACATGAGAAGGTTGCCTTGGTGCACGGAAGGCCTCAGTGTCAGAGCAGCCCTAGGGCTTGCTCAGAGCAGGAGCACCCTGCGCCTTGAGGCATTTGTCAGTGGGCAGCTGCACACTGACAGGAGCCTTGTTTGTTCTAGTGTTGGAGCACAGCGTGCAAACTTGCACAGCAGTGCTACAATGATTCAGCAGCTTGCTGCTGCAGTGGTTACTGTTTACGGCGTGACTTATTCCGGCTATTTTCTGACTCACCTGGCACGTAAGTAGAGATTTCCCCTCTACTTAGGTTAGGGTGTAACCTAACCTGGCTTTTGTATGTCTTCCTGCTCCTTCTTAGTGACTGAGCTGATTGAGAAACAGAAAGAGCATTAGGATGCCACTGGTTTAATAAAGCTCCTGTCAATTTGTTCAGCTAAAAAGGGGGTGTCTGTAGCCACAGGGGCAGCATTGCCAGGGAACCTGCAGGGATTCCCTTCCCTCCCTGGGAGAGTCTGTGGCAACAGGGTCTGTCATTTCCTCAATTTGCTGGGACAAGCAAGACAGCTTTGAAACTGTAGACTGGGAGAACTTCTCGGAAGGCCTTCTAAAAACTCTGTTGTTCCCAGTTGCAGTTGTTCCCAGAATTCAGGGAAAGCTTCTTTCTTTCTAAATTTGGTCATGAAAGAATTTGATTGTCTAACTTGACCCTTTACCTAGTGCTAAAAGAGTGATTCCCTTTGCAAAGAAGTGCAAACTCCAAACCAGTGAGTGTCTCCTCCTGACCCCTGCAGCTGCTGCTGTGCTGTTTCACAATAGAACAGCCAAAGCTCAGAGGAATTTTGGGGAAGCTTTACTGGGCAACTGTTTACAGCAAGTTAATGAGAATTAGTGCATGCAACTGATTTTTTTTAAAAAGCACCTGAAGGAGAGGATTTTAGAAGCTATTTTAAGTGTTTACTAGAACAGGAATATTGAGTGTTAAAGAAGAATTTGTATTTTCTTGATCGTGTTTGCATTCTTTTGCTGACTAAAGAGGTTGAAGTGTAGGCACAAGCAAGAACATTGTCCTGATCTCTTGGTGGCTTTGTGAATGAAATGTGTCTCCTGGAGCGATGTTGTGAAAGGGAAAATAATCTCTGTTTGGATTGACCTCTTGTGTGGGATTCACCAGGCCAGGAACTTTTCTCACAGCATCTGATTCATTTTCCCTGCCCAGTACAGGTCACATAAAACATGTATTCAGTGGAGCTGCTCCTGAGGTGAGTGAGAAAGGAAGATTTCATGTTCCTCCTATTTAAAAATTCCGGAGCGAGCTGTCACCTTGACTAGACACAGAAGAGTATAGAGGGCCAGCAAGGACGGCCAAAAGAAAATCCAGAGAGAAACGCCCAAAGAAAATAATTCCCATGACTTCAACAACAACAACAACAACAACAACAACAACAACAACAACAACAACAACAACAACAACAAAAAGGAGTGGATATTTCCTAATTTCAATCTCAGAAATCTGAAGAAAGAGAACTGAAGAATTTCCATAGATACCCATATGACAGTGCTCAGCACAAGGGCTGCTGCCCTGCCAAACCTGCCCTCAGTGCATCCAAGTGCTTTAGACACTGGAATGGCTCACTTGCATCCTGGGGCTTGTAGGTGTTTTTGGTATGCCAGGAGGAGAAGCCCTCTTCTTTTTGTCTTTCTCCAGCCAGCAAGGGGGCTTCTGCACAACATCTCCTGCCCTTTTCCAGCACTGGATGGGATTCTGCCCAGTTCTGGTTTTCCCTGTCTGCTGCAGCAATAGCAACAATGTTGCTGGCTCTTTCCTACTTGTCCATTTCTGAGCTTGCAAGAAATGAAAGTTCTGTTTTACAGCTACAATGTTGCTTGCTGATAGCAGCCAGGAAGGAATATCAAATTCATAGCCATATAGTGTTGAACTGGCCCATTTTAATTAATTAATTACTCCCACCCAAAAGTGATCCACTTCACACCCCAGGGGTTTTTTATTTCTTGGCAAACCCTTGTCTGGAGAGAGCACATCCCCTGCAGCAGCAGTCATCCTGGCTGGTATGCAGGGGACAGTCTACAACAGCAGGTGCTGTTGCTCTTTCAAAAGCTGACATGCCTTTCCTTAGAAAGGTCCTGCTCTGCAAGTGTTGCAGCAGCAAGCTCTTCCTCTCAGTGGCACTGTCTTCTGCCATTACTCCCCATTCCCCTGGGGAAAGGGAATCTTTTAGAGCGGTTTCCTTTCTTTTGTGATGAAATCACATCACTTAGTTTTGCTCTCCTGTTTCTGTTTTCTCTCTCAGTGCCTGAGAGGACTGGATTTTCTTCACTCAAACCACATGATCCACCGAGGTCTGAAGAGCTGCAACATCCTTCTCGGAACCAATGGCTCTGTCAAGCTGGGTCAGTGTATTCTTGGTCAAGTGCAGCATTCCAGGGATGTGGGTGTGGGGCTGCTTGGAGTGACTGCCAGCTCCCCAGAAATGGTGCTGGTGGCAGTGCAGGGACCCCTCTGTGAGCTGGTGACATGGTTGCAATGTGCACAGAGGCATGACAAGGAACCACAAGCAGTCAACAGTGGCATTGGCTTGTGTGTCCTTTCAAGAGGGAGGGAGCTACAAGTCTAAAGCTTCAGATAAAAAGGCTACTGATGGAGGTAGTGTAAAAAAATGATGAGGTTTTTTTGAAATGGAAAATTCCTTATTTCCTTGTGTTATAAATAAAAAATGAAAAATAGCCAATTTTGATAAAAAAATTAAAAATAAAATTTATTTCGCGACCGTAATACATTCCCGACAGCCACCAATCAATCGGACAGCGTACCACCCCCGGGAGGTGAGCCGGGTGGACGTGAGATTGGTCTCGCTAGCACCAAATTCTCCTTGTCCACACTGGCTGCTCCAAGGTAGCAGTTCTTATAAGATTTTGCCACGGCAGAGTCTCTTTCTCTCCTTCTAAGTTCTGCATATTCAAGTTGGTTTCATTCTTCGGTTCGGGCTGCACA